>NC_079433.1:4357209-4441692 GCF_026213295.1 Gadus chalcogrammus | reverse complement strand
CCCCCCCCCCCCCCCGCGCTGGCTCAAATATGACGAAGCCCCCCTAGTCTGATAATCCCCTCTCACATTACCCTAGTCGCCCCCCTGGATCCTCTACATCCTTCAACGTGTGTGTGCACGTGCACACGCCCACATGCACGCACCCCACGTGCATGCATACGTCTGTGCGCGCCCGCCCTGACTGTGAGAACCCAGCTCTGCGGGGGCAGGTTGTCATGGCAGTCAGGCCCTTCATGTGGTGGTCGGCCTCCACATGTACGGTCAGACTGAGGTTTGGTGTCGCGCTGCCTTTTCTCGGGGGCAACTCCGGCTTTGGTTCGCCCTGTGCCGCAGAGGGCCTTGTCCTGGGGTGAACCTTCAGGGTGGGGCGGGGTGAGAGCCTCCGAGGCCCCCCACAGCTGGCCCCGCCGACACTGGGCACCCCCCCCCCCAATGAGTGGCACCAGCTTGTGGAAGACGTTTGCCTCTTCTCCTCCCGGCCACACAAAGAGCCTTCTGACTGGGAGGGGGCTGGGCCAGTGTCGTCGGCCCTCTATCACAGGCTGTTGTTAGGAGGCGTCATTAGTCATCCGGCTCCCCCTTTGATTTATCCCCGGCTCTGAAAGGTGGTTCTGTTCCTCGTCCCGCTCTCTAACTCACTCTGCTGCCCTTCTTCCTTCTCTCCTTCTCTGACTCAGACTCTGAGGTCAACGTTCTCCAGGAACCGTGTGGGGGGGGGGGTGTGTGTTCAAAGATCACGGGCCTTTCCCCCGTCGTCTTATCGTCACCTTCCTCCCAGGCCATTGTGTGTTTGTGTGTCTGTGCGTGTGCGTTTCTGCGTGTGTATTCACACACTTCCTGTAGCCCCGTCTATGGGCATTTCCTCCTTGATTGGCTCAGTCCCCCCCCCCCCCCCCCCCCACCCCACCCCCTGTTGTTCCAATAAGTCTCTTCGACCGCGCCACAACGGCGACTCCAGGGACTAATCAACATCCCGCTAATCAACTCCCGGGGAGGAAGTCAGCGCAGTAACCGCCGCGTTATGGACTCCTCGACTCCTCGACGGCGGGCGTGGCAGCCGGTCTTGATAACGCCGTCACAAGGAGCCTCGGGTTATCAGTAACCAATGGGCTGTTGTTGGTTCGGCTTTAGGCGCAGGGTACACTACACTCCCCCCCCCCCCTCCCCGCCCCCCCCGCCTGCTACTCCCGGTCAGGGCGATGTGAGCGGCCGATAAGGGAACAACCCTTTCCTTCAGCGCTCACCTCCCATTCAGGGTCTGTCTGCTTCCCCCCCCCCCCCCCCCCCCCCCCCCCCTCTACTTGGTTGCTCCGTGATGAATGGCCGGCTCGGCGAGGTTTGACCGCGAGGGCAGGGCCGTAAATCTGGTCGGGTTAAGAGGCGCTAGGCTGAGAGAGAACGAGCTGCGGGGGGGGGGGGGGGGGGGGGGGAGGCAGGAAATGCTTTGCTGAGAGGTAACATTTCTTCCCCGTTGGGGTCGACATCGTTACACTCCTCGTCTTCTCTAGGATGATCCTCCCCTCCCCCCCCCCCCCCTGCAAGTTTCTTTCTTCCCGTCGGAGAGTCGGAGCGATTGGCGACCGATAATCGTCGTTCCTCGAAAGCCGACGCTTTATTTTTTTCTCAGTTTGAGCTTTGTCTCCATTGTGGATAAACGGCGGCTCCCGGTGTTGTGGATTAAAACCAGGGTAAGATGGGGGTGTTATGATCCTCATTAGTCCTACCAATCAGGGTATCCTCTTATCACCCCCCCCGCCTCCCTGTTCCTCTCTGTTTTGGTTCATCCCCCCCCCCCCCCCCTCTCCCATCCTGAGCTGGCTGACGGTCTTGCGGGACGCCAGACTTAATTACCTGCAGTAATGAGTTTGCCGCCTTAATAGGCCAGCGCGGCGGAAACATTATCTCTCGGTGTACGGGTGGAGGAAGGAAGGGTGGAGGGAGGATACGGGGGAGGGGGGGGGGGGGGGGGATGCTGAGAAATTAGCTGGAAAAACTCTGCGCCCTCCATGGCCTCAGAGCGGGACCCGGCAGCGTCTTAGCAGAACGAGCGCGTTGTCATGGCGCCGAAACGACTCCCCCCGGGGTGAGGGAGCGAGCGTCGAACCAAACGCTGCCGCCGCCGCTCAGGGAATACGAGGAGGGGATCGCATTCCCAGTCCCGTCCCCCCCCCCCCCCCCCCCCCCCCCCCCGTTTTTGGGGGCTGGAGGGGCTTAACCTTGGCTTGGCGGGTCATCTTTAGTTACTGGTGCTGATGGAAGCAAGAGGTGGTCCGGGGGTGGGAGGGGAGGAGGGGGGTGGGGGTGGGGGTGGGGGGGGGGGGGGGGGGGGGTGATGGAGGAGGCGAAGAGAGATAGTGGGACTCTGACCTTGTACACCGCCATGAAGCGTGGGTGAGAAGGGGGAGTGATGAGAGCAGGACAAGAGGGGAGGTGGAGGGAGGCGTGGGTGGGGTTGACAGATGAGGTGGGGGGGGGGGGGGGGGGGTAGGGCGCCGGGGGTCACTGGGAGGGAGGCGGGTCAGATACCTGATATTTAGGGAAAAAAGACGAACCCAGACAATGGGATGGGTGGGATTTGTCATCGGGTTTGAAATGGAGACTGGATAGAAAACGTGCGCACACACACACTCACACACTCACTCACACACTCACTCACTCACTCACTCACTCACTCACTCACTCACTCACTCACTCACTCACTCACTCACTCACTGACGCACTCATTCCCTTCTCGGGCTGCTGCAAGGATTTAAGCCCGGGTTTGAAACTAGTTCAAACTGGTTTCCAGTGCTGTCCCTCTTCTCCTGCAGCCCCCTGCAACACACAGACCATATCTCAAGCCTCGGCTCGACACGTTACGACCCCCCCCCGTAACACACCGACCGACCGAGAAACTCTGACCCCCCCCCCCCCACCCCCCTACCCCCGGGTAACAGAGCACGCGCCGCGGATGCTAAGTCAACACGGCCCCCCCAAAGCCTGCGAGGCACCGCCCACCGCGAGGCTACGCGCCGACAGAACACTCCGTAATGGCGGCCACCAAGAGGAGTGGACCCGTCCCTCTCTTCATCGCCGTGACGAATCTCCTCCCACACCTGAGCTGTTGCTCTTTGTGATGTCATCGCCGCCCCCTCGGCCAATGAGCTGCTGGATTCATCGCCAGCGCGCCGGGGTAAATATTTACCCAGCGGTGATTATAGGAGCGACGCCCGGCAGTCACCCGCGCCCCGAGCATGCTGGGTAAACACACAGGGCGTGGAGTAAGCACCGGTGTGCGCACTGGTTTGTGTGCACTTGTGTGCGAGTGCATCTGGGCAGGTTTGTGTGTGTGTGTGTGTACTGGTTGGTGTGCACTTGTGTGCGAGTGCATCTGGGCATGTTTGTGTGTGCGCTGGTGTGTGTGTTTGTGTGTCATAGCTGGGAAAGAGTTCCTTCTATACTAGTCCTGACCACACATGAACCTGGGGACTACATGCCCCGAGATATTGGATTGGTTTGTGTGCGTTTGTGTGTGCACTGGTGTACGTGTGTGTGAATGTGTGTCATAGTTTGGAGAGAGTTCCTTCTATACTAGTCCTGACCACACATGAACCTGGGGCCGACAGGCCCCGAGACGGAGGAGGAGGTAGAGTCTCTTTCCTGGTTCGCTCTGTGGAACAAACGCCAGTAAATCCAGAGATTCCCTTTCGCCACCCGATATTTTCCGAAGGTCTTTCCCCGAAAAACATGACCTTCTTTGTCGGAAATTAAAATCACGCTCCGCACCCCGGGCCCCCCGCCACACCCCCCCCAACCCATCTGCTGTGTCTGGGGACGTGTCAACAACGAGCGTGTGAGCGTGCGAGGAGTAGAAATCGAGAGCGAGGTAATCCGTTATTCAGTTTCCACCACGGTCTATTTCAGGGACACTGTTGCGCGCGGGGGTGGAGGTGACTCACTAGGAGCATTAAAGGGTATGTCTCAGACCCCCCCACCCCCCCCCCCCTCCGGCCGATGTATGGACACACAGGAATGCCAGCGATGAGCCCCTTTAAATCACTAATGGAGGAGGGGGCCGCTGGACTTAGCCTTATGAGAACCATATGGAATTGTGATGCAGTGAGTCCACAGCGCTCTGAATGGCATTCCTTTCCTTACTAGGCGGTGTGTACTCGCGTTTTCCTTTTCAACCCTCCCCCCCCCCCCGCCAAGCTCCCCCCACACACCTCCCCCCCACACACCCCAGCTCGTCTTCATCACTCTATTCCCTTCTTCCCCCCCCACCTCCACACTTTTTCCACACAAAGCCACGATCAGACCCCCCCCCCCGTTGATCCATGACGAAGAATATTGTCATTTTGGAAAAAATGTCAGAAACATTGAGGGGGCAAAAACAAATTGTTTTGTGTTGACCCTCTGGCCCAACAATGACGAGCGAGGGGTTTGGGCTCCTCCGATGACTCACGGCATATTGTTAGAGTATTCCTTCCTCCAAATCCCGAGAACATCTCTTTGTAATCCTGCTGTTTGTTTCCAATACTTTGTGGCTTAAAAGTGTAGGTCTCCTGCGTGCTTCTGTCCAGTCTGCCTGGAAGCGGGAAACTCACCAGGGATGTTAGTATTATGGGATATGTTAAGAACGTAGTGGAGATGATGGGAGTACAACCTCTAATTCCGTGTGTTGTTGTTTGTGATGAACCTATCTGTTGGAGGGGGTTTTAGGGTGGGTGGGTGGTGTTTGTGCATTCCAAACATTCCTATCTGTGTCTGACGCAGCAAGGAATCTCTCAAAGTCTTCCTACTTCTAAAGGAAAGCAGGAGGAGTTATTCCAGGAACGAGAGAGCAGGAAGAAAAATAGAGAAAAGGGGGGGGGAAACTAGACTGCAGGCAGCACATTGTAAGACATTAAGACTGTTGTTGTTGATTTTAGGTGAAAGAGAAAGAGAGATTTGGAAAAGCCATTTCCTGTCTTGCCCGGGTATTGACCTGTGGGGCACTTCTGGGCAGAATAGGTTTAGATGGAAACAAAACAAATGACCTCAGCCTCCCAGCTAACATCACACCGCACCCCTACACTACCCAACTCTCCAGAGTTTATGAAACGTTTGTTATTAGATGAAGGATGGTAACTTTTCAGGTAATTCGTTAAATGTGGCCACGTTTGGATTAGTTCAAGTTTTCGGTAAGGCATGGTTACATTCACTCATGAGGTTAGAGGTAATTAAGTTAAGGTATGGTTCGGTTTGGTTGTTGTATGATATCGGTGAGATATGGTCGAAGCGGATTGTCGGAAAACCCTGACACAAACAAGCGGCGAATCAAGTACAATATGTACACATCGGAAAAATAAAACCTGGAATGTCGATGAGGTGAGATGTTAGACGTTCTTGTGGCGACCTCAACATGTTCTAGCCAGTGTTATTCCTTTAAAAAGGTCAGTGTGAGGTTCTGGAGGGGAATGGAACACATTGTGGGTCCAACCGCCAGGGAAAGTCTGTTTAGTGACAGAGATGTCCGCGCGGTTCCTTAATGTGCTGTTAAAGTGTGTTTCGACAGCCTCCTGGAGAACCTTCAGTAGCTCTGGGCTTCGGCGCTCCGGTTGGGCTTCAGAGCTCCAGTCTGGTCTTCACCCTGCGGCCTGGAGGGGAAGCTCACACGAAAAGGGCCCTGAACACACGGCGAGCGGAGGGAGATTGCAGGGCTTTGCTTTTGCTGTCGAAGTCCATCTGAGTCTTGTGCAACAGCACTGGCACTAGCTGGCTTGATGACTTGAGGACTTGAGGAAAGAGGGGAGGGATAGAGGATATAATGAGAGAATGAGGGAAACATGTGAGGGGTCACGAAGATAGGGGTGAGCGAGGGGTGAATCTGTCAAGACCGCTTCGTTCTTTAAAGAAAAACACCAGTTGTCTTTTTATACACAGAGGAACTAACGATGTCTCTCTCCCTCTCCCCCTCTCTCTCTCTCTCTCTCTCTCTCTCTCTCTCTCTCTGAGACAGGTGGTGACCCCGACCAGGGTGGGACAGTCCTACACCTACAGCCCGGGTCAGCACAACCAGCAGGACCTCTACGACGTGCCCCCCTGCAGAGCGGCTCAAGGGGTATGTAGACGTGGGGGATCCTGAAGTTCCAACACAAACACACTTAGTGGGGCCCCCCTTCTTGCTCAGCTGGCACAGGAGGACGGGTCGTTAGCACAGGGTTTGGCTTGGAGTCACCCTGGGTTTACCCATGCTAAGAATATAGCCACAAAGTGGCCTTGAGTCTGGGTTAGTGTTGGGAACATCGATGGCAGGTACTGAAGCACTGCAGTAAATACAATAATGGTATAAAATAATTAGTCGCAATGCAAAGGGGTCGTCTTGTTCTTGGGTTTATGAAGTACTATAAAGTACTCGGTACTGTGTATACTTTTAGGCGATGTGGTGTTCCTGTTTGTGTTTTCTGTTGGGAGTTGTATCCGATGTAATTACAGACCCCCTATTCTGAGTAGATTTGACATAAACACAAAAAGGGCTATTTTTACGTTTTTTATTTTTCCATCTGTTTCTTGACTTGTTTATTTTCTGGTCAGGGTCGCGGGGGGTGGCTGGCACCCATCCCAGATACAGGCTTGGATTTCAGTCTAGTAAAACTGACTCACTCACTGCGAGTCAGGGTTCAACACTTTTACAACCGCCCGCAATTTGGTGTACGAACCCCAAAAACAGTTGGCCAACTGCTCTAAAGTGACACGTTTTGTTCCGTTTCTTTCCTTAAAGGTGTACGATATTCCGCCGGCCAAAACGACGGGATCGTTGCTGTACAGCGGGAAGCACGCCAGCACGCGCCCCGAAGGAGTCTACGACGTTCCTCCGTCTCAACCCGATCTTCGGAACCAGGGAATCTACGACATACCCCCCTCTTCACAAGCGGTAAGCAGAACATCCATCAATATCTGTCCAAAAATATCTCAGACCTCCACCACGTGAAAGACGTGCGGGCCAAGCCAAGCTTACGGAGGTTTGGTTCGGTCCTGTTGAATTGAGATAGTGGCCTCCGTCCACGTCCAGAGAAATGTCCCGTCCGCGGTCCACAGTTCGCTGGGTTCTCCTTTTAATCGGCCTTCACAAATAAATATATAACAAACATATTTCTCGACGTTCTTGCGGTGGCCCCCAAATGAAAGCCTTCTCTTCCAGTTGTGTTCAACCAAAACTCCCTGGCTTCATGGTTTCTCTGCCTGAGAACTTTCCAACGGGGGTTAAAAAAGAAAGCCCAGGCCCATAAATGGTGGCTTTTTCGAGAGCTTCTAAGGTTTCCCCCGGTCTCCAGATCCCGCCAGGCTTAGGGCCCCGTCGGTTTGTTTGTAATAACCTGAAATATGCTGGAACCTGTTATTTGCGTCGCTCCTAATTACAGTGATGGCATGGTCGTCTCGCAGTAACGGGTGGATTTCTGAGGCCCCGGTTGGAAATCGCTTTAGGAGACTGTCGTCTCATGCCTCCTCCCCCCCCTCTCCGGTGGGGCCGTGGGCCCGTGTGCGTCACAACAGATCCATCGTGAGTTGTGGCCCCGGATGGCGTTTGCCCCGGAGGCCCTGGGCTCTACATGCTGACTACTGCTGGGTTCAGAGGATGGAGTAATTGAGGGCAGGGTTTTATGCTATTTTCAAGGTTTTGCAAAAAATTGTAGTGCAGTGCGGTCCAGAGAGGCTTTCACTTCCTCTATTTACCACAGGGCTGGCCAACGGCATCCGGTTGGAAACACTGCTGTGCCCAATAGCAATATGCAATATAGAAAAGCGCTTTATAAAGGCAGTCCATTTACCATTTACCATTGTGGGTGGGTGCGTGTGGCGTCTAATGCGAGTGCTCTTCCTTTGCCCCACACAGGTGTACTCCGTACCCCCGTGCCGGGCCGCCCCCGCGCTGCAGGAGGGCACCTACGACTTCCCCCAGCCGCTCAAACAACCCCAGGAGGGCATCTACGACGTGCCCCCGCCGGCCCTCACCAAGCCCCCCGTCAGCCCCGAGTCCCCCTACGACTTCCCCCCGAACTCTGAGCTCCCCGGGGCCCGCCTCCACCACCCGGCGGCCAACGGCAACGAGGGGATCTACGACGTCCTGCCCCCGACGCACCACTCCGACGCCGCTCGTTGCCACGGCGACCTCTACGACATCCCCCGGGGCATGCAGACGCTCCCCGCTCACCGGACGCCCCCCACCGCCGCGGTCGCCCCCGTCGCCGTCCCCGCCTTCCCCCCCGCCGGCGAACGCTGCGACAGAGGGCGGGGCGTGTACGACATGCTGCCCGCGCAGGACTCGCCGCGGGCCGCGGTCGCCGACGTGACGGACGGCGTCAACCGGCTGTCCTTCTCCAGCACGGGAAGCACGCGCAGCAGCATGAGCACCTCCTCGTCCTCCACGGGCTCCGGCGCCGAGGGCCGCCTGGCGCTGGAGCTGGACGCCGCCGTCCAGAGGCTGTTCCGGCTGCAGCAGGCGGTGGAGGCCTCGGTGGGGGCGGTGCAGACGCTGGCCGCCTCCCCCCACTGGAGGACCTTCCCCTTCATGGAGCGCCACGCCAACGACGTGCGCGCCGTGCTGGACCGCGTGCGGGCCGCGCTGGGCGACTTCCTGGTGTTCGGGCGCGGCGCGGCGGCCAACGCCACGGCCCTGTCGGACCCCAGCCTCCACAGCAAGCTGAGGAGGCAGCTGGGCCGGCTGGAGGACTCCCAGCAGATCCTGCTGCAGACCTACCAGGCGCTGGAGGCCTGCGGCTGGGCGGTCAGCACCCTGGCCTCGCCGCCCTCCTCCAGGCAGCACCACCACCACCACCACGCCAAGAGCGATGAGCTGGACCGCTTCGTGATGGTGTCGCGCACCGTGCCGGACGACGTCAAGCAGCTGGCCTCCAGCGTCAACGGCAGCGCCGAGCTGCTCTTCAGACGCAGCATGGGGGACGGATCCTTGTCCCGGGGGGGCACGCCGGAGGAGAGCCTCAGCCACCCGCTGCCCTACCCGTCCCCGGACAACGACAACTATGGCTGCCAGGTGAAGGCCTTCCCCGTGCCCTCGGGCCAGGAGAAGGACAACATGAACAATAGTGAGAAGTGCGTCAAGAGCTGGATGGAGGACTACGACTACGTGCATCTGCAGGTAAGGGCGCCGAAGTAGAAGTGTGACCACATCGTCTGTGTTATTGTCTGTATCCGGTATTCTTTCTTCTGTGGTTTATCTTGTATGTTGATGATGGGTCCGTTGAGTAGGATTATTAGTTACAAACGTTGACATTGCTTTAGTCCATTTGATAAGTCTGATACTTTAAAGTTGTATGGCCACCTACATATCGATTCGTCAACTAGCATCATCAAGTTGGGATGAAAACGACATTTTGAAGACCGAGTTCAAGCCGATTCTTACCGAAAGCACTTCACTGTTCCCAGGGAAAAGAAGACTTTGAACGGCAACAGAAGGAGCTTCTGGACAAGGAGAACATCATCAAGCAGAGCAAAGTGCAGCTGGGTCAGGAACAGGTGAGTCCTCTCCCCTCGCTCTCCGCAGATCCCACATGAAAGACCAGGAAGGAAGTTAGTTCATAAACAACTTTCTGTCCTTCAACTACCCGTATGACACAGATGGCATTTATTTAGGTCTCCTATCTTTGATCAGACAAACACAGCTGCTGACATTTGCAGTCGTGGATGGAGGGAGCAGCACTGAGAGCCCCTGAGAGTAGTCCAATCAGGAAGATCTGAGCTGTTTCGCTATGGGTGACTTCTGCGCCATCAGCATAATGTACAGATGGTTCTCTCCTCGCCTCTTAACACAGCCTCCCAGCAACAAGAGATTAACCTTCAATTCCGAGGGGCTCATCCAACACAATAACCTCCCTATCCACACTAGTGGCTAGTCCTCTGGCAAAGGTCAGAATTCAAATGCTGTGTTCATTTTTAGCGAACGCTCTAGAGCATTTAACATTTACGGGCATTTAGCAGACGCTTTTATCCAAAGCAAGTTACAATAAGTACATCTGTCAGAAGAACGAGAAACAAAATATCGCTGTTGGCACAGTGAGGACGTTCATAGAACCAAGTGCGAAGCACTTACAAAGATGCCAGTTGAAAGGTGCCATTGGAAGATTCCGACTCCGTTCACTCAACGATTGTATTTTTGGGTTCTCCTTCCTCCCAGATCAACCAGTTCAAGAAGCTGGAACAGGAAGTGGCCAAGCCGGTGGAGAACGACATCACCCAGTGGGTGTCCCACCAACACTCCTCCCCCCTCTCGGACTCCTCCCCCTCCCCGTCACTCCCGCAGACGACGACGGGCGGCGGCGGCGGCGGCGCACGCGTCTGCGCCCACGACCGCCAGCTGCTGGTGTTCTACGCCCAGCAGTGCGAGCAGCACTTTGTCACGCTCCTCAACGCCGTCGATGCCTTCTTCGCCTGCGTTGGCGCGGGCCAGCCGCCGCGCATCTTCGTGGCGCACGGCAAGTTCGTCATCCTCAGTGCGCACAAACTGGTGTTCATCGGCGACACGCTGTCGCGGCAGGCCAGCGCGCCGGACGTGGCGAACCGCGTGATGAACGCCAGCAACGTGCTGTGCGACCTGCTCAAGACGGTGGTGGGCTCTACCAAGATGGCCGCCCTGAACTACCCGAGCACGGGTGCGGTGCAGGAGATGGTGGACCGCGTGACGGAGCTCTCGCACCACGCGCAGCAGTTTAAGGAACAGTTGCTGCAAATGGCCGCTTTGTGATCGTCTGACATTTTGTTTTTTTTCCGCCGCCCGAGTTTTGCCGGGTTTGGGTCGAGTACGTTTTTCCGCCCAAAGACGATCTGCAGCGCGTGAACATTTATCTATGATGAAATATATATATATTGCTTTTCATTAATCTTAAAAAAAGGATGTTTTTGGATGTTGTAAATAGCCACCCTATTTTATGTTCTGTATATATATGTGCTCTATTTTTGTGTAGATTGTTTTATATGAGTATGGTATGAATATATATATATATATATATATATACAGAAACAGTATTGGTTTCTCCGTAGGATAACTTAGACATATTTTCGTAACATTCCTGTTGTATATTATGAAGCACCTTATCAACTTGTCCTGTTTGATTTCACACGGAGGAATGTTGTCCAGTCCACCCTACTGCTGGAGGCCACCATAGATCTCCATGGAAACTGTTTGATGGGGGCCTCAAATGTTCTTGTTCAGGGCTGGGGGGATGGGGGGGGGGGGGTGCTCTACACAGACCAAGTAAAGGATTGTTTAAGTCTACAACTGTGTCGCCTGATTTCCTTTCAGTTTACGTTTTTATTCGATAACTTTCATAGCGTGATTCTTATTAGATCATACAAGTGTTAGAAGGGGAAATTGTGAATGAAAGAAATTACTCGCATACACTTCATGCTAGGTCAACGATTTTTAAGACCATGTAGGAAGGGGACATCTAGTAAAGTTAGAGGGACGCTGAGATAACTTAAAGAATAACGTGTTGTAATAAAATGCATAGTTTTTCAAATAAAAAAACATTGGCTACTAATTGAAAAAAAGCAATAGCTCTATATTTGAATAGACAATAGAGTTAAGTTACATTTAGAAACCAGACGTATATCACAATTTAAAGTACAGTTGTAACTTAAGGTCTTCCGCAATGGAAATGAAAGTTATTTGAAACAAAAAATCTGATATCCTGCCTAACTATTCCTGGTCAAAACCAGATGAGAGAAAAGGCCTACTTGGCCTGCTTGAAAGTAGATCGATTAGGAACATCATCCTTCAAGAAAATACCGGTTTTCATCTGGTTTGGTGTGAAATTGTTTGGAGTTCTTTGAGTGCTTGTGGGATAATCAATTCTGGATGAGGATGGATTGGGCTTGGTATCGGTGGATAAAGCAGGATATAGTGGCCTGAAAGTGAAAGCCCCCATTTTGACCTTTTATTGTTCTCAGACTCACTTGTAAAGCCCTAAAATAGTCTACTAATGTATTAATGGAAATGTAAGGACTCGAGCAATGTCTTGCAAAAATGAAAAGAGGAATTGAGGTTTGGGCGTAGGGCCTACTACCCTTTCCATTTGAGTCACACACAAAAACATCCATTGTGTTCCCCCTCTGTGTTCCTGCTCTTCTCTGCCATCTTCCCACTCATTCATTATAACTCGAGTGAAATATAGTCTCTCCCGGTCCCTGTGGACAGACTATAGATAGACAGTACAGGGTGTTCACAACGAAGACATACCCTTCATCACCCCCCAATGAAACCCCCCTCTCCCTTCCCTCCTCCTCTCCGACGAGCTACCAATAGGAAAAAATGTTCCGAGTGAATCTCCTCTGAGCACACGGAGGGTCTGGCACTTACAAGCGACCTCGCGGTTTTTATTGCCCTCTGCATTCCACCACCGCGCCGTCTCCCGGGAGATGACAGAGAAGACAATCCGCCGCGGAGTGACGTCGGACGGTTTGGCTCCTCTAGGTTAGTCCCTGGCGTGGGCCTCCCGACGACGAGGACGAAGGTAACTCACGTCTTCTTGGACCAAACCGCGGGGCCCCAAACCGACGACAGGGAGCGTTGGCCAACGAAACGCAGATTTATTTTCGAAGGTTGATAATGAAATGTAAGAACCCCGGTGGTCACAAGCAAAAAATAATAATCAAGAAGACGTTTATATTACTTGGCTTCCGTGATTCTGCTCCACACTCCTGGGGGGAATTATTAGCCAACGTATGATGGAGTCGTCTTCTATTCTGGGCTTGGTGGTAGCCATGGTGAAGTAACCCAGATTAGAATAGCATATAACTCTCAATTAAACAGACAAAACACAGTCTGTGCCTGTGGCAAACATCTTGTAAATCATTTTCCTCCTCAACACCACCCCCCCCCCACCTTCCAGCCCCACCACCACCCAGGGCCAGACCCCTCTCCGTGGTCTGCTGCTGTAGCTACAGACAGCCACACCGCTAACCTTTCTGCTATATGCTCCAGAGAGCAGTTGTCACCGGGCCGTACAATGGCTCAGTGTCCTCTGAACCTGTGAGGAGGTGCTGGGGTCTGGGGAGGAATATAAGCAGCAGCAGCAGCAGCAGGTGAGAATCTGCCCACTCAGGGGATCCACCCCAGCTGCTCACCTTTCTGCCGAGATGGGTAAAACCAGCACACCGAGGGGGTCAAGGATGGGAGGCATCCCTGGGTGGGGGTGCTGCTTTACAGGGGCCCCAATGACTTAGGGGCCCCTGACGTCAGAGAAAGGGGGCCCTTTCTAGGCAGAAAAGGAGCCAAACCCTAGTAGCACAAACCCCTACAAAATGACGTTGTTTGGTGTACGCTGGACATGTTCTTGTCTAAACTGAGCTACTGTATTTAAATAACGATTATAAGTGTATGTTTCATGTCCTATGGGACTTGGTTCATCGGTTGACTGTCGGGAAGTGATGGCAGGTTTAATTTGGTGCGTGTGTGTCACTTGTTGGGTGGGTGCTTGCCTGGATGATTGACTGATTTCAGTGGAAGCTTAGTCCTATACTGCCTTAACCCCCCAAGGCAGGGGTGAGTCACGAGTGACTTCAGTGCAGCCTCGGTGCTACAAATATTCAGATGACATTTCTAGTTCACCACACCATCATTTCCTGTTCAGTATTTGCGTCCAGAAATTATAGCATCTGTTCTGAGAAGGGCGTCCTTTTTATTTTCAATCGGGCCTCATGTGTCAAGACGATATTGCGGTTGTTATAAAACGCTGAGAATATTGAGCAACCACTAGCAGATCTACCATTTGAATCCTCACACAGACCTTAAACACAGCGGCTCAACTTGTTTTTCACAGTCTGCTTAACCTGGATAAACGTTAATCTGGAATATGCACATGCGTGTAAAAAGAGTCGACATTACGTGTTCATATTTTGTCGTCACTTGTTATGTTTATAAAGTGCAGTTACAGGTGATATGATGATGCGCCATTGAGATTGATGGCTGCAAATAGTTATTCAATAACAAAGTATCTGAACTACACAATCCTGCGAATTTCACCATAAGAACAAAACGGAACAACGATGTTTTGGTTTCTTGATCAACATTTCATTGAGAAGGAAAAACGGCTACGGAGGTACAGGACTTATTTATAATGGTGCAATATTGCCCCCATGTGGTCAAAAACTAGAAGTAGGCCAATGCTGCTGCCACACAAGCACACACAAACTACTTTTTTTGATAGCCTTAAGAGCTTCACAGCCCAAAATGTTAAGCAATTAAATGTCAGAATACTGCAGCTCAGTAAGGGGGTGGGGGGGTGTTTGATCTGCGTGTGAGAAAGAGGAAACACATGAAAGCTACAGGATGTGTATCATCCTCAAAGATCACATCAGCTGAACTGCATAAAAATAAAGAGCCAACAGCTGTGGTGTTTGCTCTCGGTTTTGCAACGTTGCGGTCGTTCCAAATACGGTAAACAAAAACAAAAGATCTTCATCAAGTGGAATGAAAACTTTATTTTGTTCCTCCTCCCACCTCTCCTGGCAATCTGGACATCATCCACCACTCTGTCCGACCAGACAAACGCATAAAAACATTCGTAAAAACGTTCCCTTCCACCACAGCCATTTTTCACAAAGTGTCCTGGTTCATATAAAAACAAAAAAACAAACATGGGTTAGATCAGACATCAGTGACAGAGTCCAGGGCTTTCAGTTTATCGAGTTGTCCCTTTAGTGAAGCAGCGACAACAGAGTTACAGTTAAACAGTCAACCGTTATCAGGGCCTATCCGTGTAAGCAGGCGTCGCAACTGAAAAAGTACTACATGTTTAAGAGTAAAGTGTACACGCACACCCACAACGTGTCATGATCAGAAGGTCATCTAAAGGTCAGTTATGTCTTGTGCAGTACGAACACGTTCGCTCTGTGATGACGGCCAGCAGCAGTCTCGCTGCCGAGACAGACGGTTTGCGTTAAGTAGTAGCAGTGGAGCCCCCTCACTAAGCCCACTGGACTGTGCATGCCTACAACAACACATATGTACACACACGCATACACGTATACACACACACACAGACAGGTGAAAGGGGACGTGAAGCATATTGAATGGCTTATCCTCTCAAACCGAGGAAGCATTTCACGGTTCGTGCAAAGTTTCAAGAATGGGCGGGGCTTCGTGTTGACCAATCAGGTAGTGCAGACTATATGTATATCAGAGTATAGAGTGGATGGGCACGCCGGCCCCCTGTGTAACGACCGACCTACAGTGGTCAGCCACGGGTGCGGAGGGGGGGGGGGGTGCGGGGGAGAGAGGAGCTGTCCAATTAGAGGCCGGCTTGGCGGGGAGGAAGGACGCCGGTTGGCTGTCCCGGGGTCTAGGAGGCGGGTTCTGTCGGTGTGACTCTTTGGCGGGAGCTCCTGGGCCTTGAGCGAGTGGGGGCGGCGGCCGAACGCTCGGCGGGGGGTCCAGCCGGCTGGGTCTCGGCCTGGGGGGTGCCGGCTTCACCCAGCAGCTCGCGGAGGAACTTGAACTTGGAGAGGAAGAGCTGCCACACCACGTACCAGCCTGGGGGGTGCGAGGAGGGAGGAGGAAGGCCAACAACACTGGATGAACAAAACTTATATAACTGGCATACCAAGATCTCAACAATAATAAAAACGCATAGATGCAAATGTCCGGTTTCGTTTTCAGAGGAGTACTGATTAAATGCCTACACTGTACTTGACGATAGCCATCGGCTGTGAAATCTAGAGGAATGACATAAAACGAAACTTATTGACACAGGGTGCAAGGGTCAAATCAGCAACATTTGAACGGCCACGTTCAGACTGCTTTCTAGGCCCTCCCTCTCCTTTAAACAGCGTAAAAATAGAAGCAGTCCGGCAAAGGCCTTCTGAACACAGCATGACAGTAATCAGACATAAAGAATACGAGCGCTACGTTATATCGTGGAGTTTAAAATTCTCAACATCACAGCCTCCCCAGTGGATCAGCCCACCTTAACATTGTAGCAGTCCAGGCCACTGTTAAGCTCAACTAAACGAGTCAGTGAGGCGTGTAGACATCATTGTTGTTCTCTTAAAAATGGACATAAAAACACACTTACCAAAGAGCATGAAGAGCAGCACGCAGACCAGTGTGGCCACAATGACCAGCACTGTGAGCCCCACACTCTGCCACATCTCAGCGGCCATCGAACATGCGGAGAAGCACCGACCAAAACGGGTGTTTCCTCTGGATCACGGAGGAGAGGCCAGCTATGTTGTGGTCGTTCACAGAGAGCCGGTCGCGGCGTACAGCATGGTTAAGAATAGGAGCTAGCTCGCTTAGCTTGGGATCTGCTGACGGCGATGAAGGAACAGCGAACGCATCGCAGTCAGCACACTGTAGCTAAGGCTATCTAGAGAGGACCAAACCACGGGGAATAACCTAAAGTCAAGGGGTTTTATCGAAACACCGAAGACCCAAACTAGCTAGATGGTAGAGAACCCCAGTCCTACATATCGTGCGCTACATGTTTGAGGTATGTGAACGTCTGGCCCCGGCTACAGACAACAACAAAATTAGGACAACACGCTCACGTCACCGGGTGGCGCCACGACTGCGCCTGCGTGAACTCGCTGCTCGGCGCTTCTGGGTAGTGTAGTCAGGGAGAAATGGGCTTAGCGTAGTCCGTCATTTTTTTCTCGATCTGTCCACAAGATGGTGCAAGTCACCCAGCAGGGGTCCGACATTAACTTAACTTGTATTATTATTATTGTGTCTTTTGTGTTTTTTATTGCATACATTTGTATCCTACAACTAGCTATTCACTGCTAGTTGTAGACATACCGGTGTGACCTTGTTTGTGACATACAACTTGAACATATTGAATAAACAGCGAGTTTGCGCGACTGTGTGAAACTTAAAAACCAAACGTCTTCTGTTTCTGCACGTCTCTGGACGGAATAACGCCAACATGAAGCGTGCTCGATAATGCAAAACCTCCGTGTTGAGCGACTGAACTGGTAGGATACAAATTACGCAATCTCTTACCTTCTAAATGATTCATCGTTTGGAAGCGTTTCGTCGGTGAACTTCCTCCTTGAGACGCGACCGAGGACAGCGCATGTCTGTGGTGGTTGGCTTAATAGTTGTGCGACCAGGCCACAGGTACAGAATTACTAGTTTGGGATATATTGGATGGGATACTGCAGTTATTTGGTGAATTAACTTAACTATATCATCATCCCATTTGCTTTCTGTCAAGGTACCATCAAGCAAATACTGATATCCTAATGAGCATTTACTTGTCAAGGTGAGGGGGTTAAGTTTGAGAAAGGTGATCCAAGATTGTAGCCTATCTGATATGCTTATCTTGATGGTGGAGTTCATCGGTAAAAAATGAATGTGTGAATAAAGCAGGATGAGCTGATGAGGGAATCTGAATGTTTTGTGTGACGTGTGTGTGTGTGTGTGTGTGTGTGTGTGTGTGTGTGTGTGTGTGTGTGTGTGTGTGTGTGTCCGTTGTAGGAACTTGTCTATTTTAATTTAAGGGAGGAGAGTACTGCAACCCTGCAGGAAACATAAAACTCATCAAACTAAACGTTTAGCTGTGGTTAACGTTCAGATGTTGTTTTTCTCGTGTCCTACCCTAGTTTGCTCTGCGTGTGTTCAAGGTACCACTCAGGTTAAAGCGACTTCAAATGTGTGCTTGTGAACATCTCTACAGTCACTCGTTCAAGAACATCTCACATGAGCCAGCAAAACTCTACTCTGCATGGTTTGGGAACTCCGTCTGGACCAAGATTATTCTTGGCAGCTCACTTGGCGAGGCATGGGGAATTATTCCCCATAAATGTTTAAAGGGAGCTGATAAGCAGAGTGTCATTGGGGGAAGTCCCATCGCTGTCTTTCTCACCCACATCTAATTGAATCTTGTTCAGCTTGAACAGGATTGTTCCTGCATGAGTAAGACCCATTCAGAGTTATTCTGGCCACTACCGCATCGCTTGGCTGAGGAACTTGCTATCTTTCTCTTTCCTTCTTTTACGTTTTAGTGAAAACTGACAAACTTGAATGAAAAATAGAAAATATAATTTAAAAGACATTTATTGAGTATGTTATAAAAACAAAAACAATGTATAAGCCTGCAGTAGTAAGGAAGGCCCGGTCACATGCTGACAGGACCAAACCAGAATGTAGGAACCCAAGAAGAGGTGTTTGTCACAACTGGAATAAAAGAAGAGTCATAGGAGTAGACAATATTTAAAGGTGTGTGTGTGTGTTTGGGGGGGATTGTGTGATTGTGTGTTCAGCAAAAAACATACTTGTACAGACACGCCTCTTGTGGGAACATGGAAGGGTGAGAATGTGCAGGTCTGAAGACACGTGTCTTCCAGGGGTTCACAGAGTTCAGCCACGATGCGTACAACAAACTAAATAAGCTCAAAACGTACCAAGTTGAAACTGGAGGCTACCACACTTAACATTACAAATAATCCAAGGACAAGGGCCCTTACATACACAGTGAACACAAACAGCTTCAATGTCCCATGGGGCATTGGAGCATAGCTATACAAATAAAGAGGACTCAACTTGACTAGCTAATCCATCAAACGCAAAACATTTAAAATGGGTCAAAGGGTAAGGCAACCCTTTCAAACGTTCCTCGATTGGGCAACATGCCTACAAATGTCAGAATACTTCCTCCTTCCTCCTGAACCCGAAGGAGTTCCTAAACCCACTTGGCACTCGGCCCCCAATTAAAGATACAATTTGCATCAACAGTCGACTCATATGGCCCTCGATCCCCGGGGGACAACCTGTTATCTAATATAGTTAACAACATAAATTTGTTCCAAGTGGAACCGGTGTGCAGTGCTAATACATAACACATTTTGCCACGATACAGTGACGGCAATCGACAGCTTTGTAACCGAGGCTCGTACGGCCTGTGGATCCCATGAGGACCAGGGTCCCCCGAGTCCTGAGACCCCTATCTCCTGGCCCGGTCCTGGCCCTGCAGCATGATGATCTCGGCCACCAGCACCTGGGGGTCCAGCACGTGGGGGTACATCTCCATGGCCTGGTCCACCAGCCGGCTGTTGAAGATGGCCAGGAGCTTCTTCCTCACCGTCTCCCGCCCGCCACCGGGCGGGCTGGGCGGCGCCGGGGGCTGGTGGTAGCCCCAGGGGGCGGGCCTCTCTCCAGGCAAGGCGTACGGACCCGCCGGCGAGTACGGATCCGACCAATAGTGCGCCTCCGCGGGCTGGAAGGCCATTCGGTTCTGGAGGTCCGTCGGGTGGCTGTGCGCGTGCATGCTCCTCGGATACGGGGTCCCACCGTATCCGAGGTAACGGGGAGGGCCGTAGGCCATCGGGTCTGGGGTGTGGGCACCGGCGGGCGGCCCCATGCTGTGATTCTGAAAAGGACGGTGAGGTGGGTGGTGGTGGGGGTGGTGGTGGGGGGTGGCGGGGTTCGCCTGGGATGGGGGGGGGTGCGAGCAGCAGCTGCATGGCCGCATGTTAGCCGGGTAGTACTGGGGTTCTTGGCTAAACACCGGGTGGCTAAGCCCGTAGCCCTCCCCGTAGCGCCAGCCCCCGTGTTCCCAGGAGACGTCGGGGGACTGGTTCTCTATGGAGCCCAGTCCGGAGTCCAGCTGTACCTGGGATCCAGTGGACCTCAGGGGCTCCCTGTCACCAGGAGGCGGCGGGCACGCCTTCTCCTTCCTGGCGGGCTGTCTTCTGCCGCTCGGGGCACCTCCGTTGACCACAACGTTTTCACTCATGGGGCCTTTCCTGGAGGCGCTGCTGGGCTGGTGGTGCAGGGAGAGCTTCTGAGCCATCTCCTCCTCCAGGGAGAGGCACTGGGACGACCCAGAGGCCAGAGAGCCCCCAGAGGCGAGGGACCCGGGTCTGTGGTGGGACGACGGGGACTTGACCCTCTCCCGCAGTTCATCGGCCAGGGCCAGGTTGGACTGGGGGCCTCTGTCTGGATGGAGGAACTTACACTTGATCCCATAGGTGCACTTCCTCCCTGAATGAAGACAAACGCACGTGACGGTTTAACACCGGAACACGGGAACACAAACCCCCCCGTTTCCTCGCCTCTCCACGGGGATAGCCAGCCAGGGGGTGAGCGTTGTGGTGCACTGCTCACCCCCTGGCGGCCCTGCATCACCCAGGTGTCTACTAATCACCAGTAAGGGGCTCTTGAGTGAGGCCTTTGAGTGGCTTGAAAAGCACCACATTAACACGGTGTACTCACAAGGGAATAGCAGTTGTCTGAGAACGACCAAGTGTCGGTGTCCTCAACACAACCAAATGTTAACGGATGTAGTCCTCATCACCATAAATGTTGTGCGCGGTATGCTAGTCCACCAAGAGGAAACCCTTTTTACGTCGTGTGACCATGTCCTCACCATACGGGCAGGGGTGTTTCTTGGCCATCTTTGGAACCTTCCGGAGAAAGTTGTCCAGGGTGGGACCGTGGCGACCCAGGGGGTCATCTGGAACGATGAACCTGACGGGAGGAAATCCAACCCGCCCGTCAATCTAAGTCGGGGTACGACTGACGTACTCTGTCATTATGTCGTCATTAGGGCTGGGAATCGATCCGAATTTCCTGGATCGATCCGATTCCGATTCATAAGGTCACGATCCGATTCGATCCACGATTTGATCCGATTCGATATCGATCTATTTACAGACATAATGCAAATAAATACTGTCCCATAGACAAAACAGCTCCATGTGTTTGTGATTGTATCTGTGTACGTGTAAGAGGGACACAGAGAGAGAAGAGTCAAGAATCAAGTATTTATTTTAGACAAAAATCCAAGTATTAATTGAAATTTAAAATTATTTAATATTATTATTATTATTTTTTTTATTAATTAAAGATCGATCCAGACATTTTTGGATCGATATCGTGCTTTTTGAGCATGAATCGATATCGGATCGCGGATTGATTTTTTTTAACACAGCCCTAGTCGTCATGCTTTTATTCTGAGGTCAGAGGGGAGCAGCACTCACTTGTCGTTGACGAAGAAGTACATGAGCAGGCTCTGCTCGATGAAGCGCTTCCACTCGGGGTTCTCTCCCTGGAGGTCGCGGTACGTGTCGTTGGACACGACGACGCCCGTCGACTGGTGCGCCAGCTTGACGATGAAGCGGTCGTCGTAGCACACCACGCGCTTCCCCGCCACGCGGCGGGACGGCGTGAACACCACGATCTTCTTCTTCTCCAGGTCGCGCAGGATGTGCTGGTCTACACGCATTTCCAAAGATGGGTTCACATAACGGATTTTATTATTAATGTTTACAGTGAATTCAAATTCATGTCCTTAAGCAGCAGGTTGGAGGGTTAGGGCAATGTGCTCCGAGAAAACCACAGGTCGACATCAGGGGAATCGAACCCAGTAACTTTGCGCAAGGAGTTGAACACCCTAGCTACACTATTCTGCACTTTGAACAGTTAAAGTTTATGCTTGAACATTGATACGTTAATTAACTCACAAATTGTGAGCGTTCTCACCACTGAGAAGCAGTTTCAGTTTTTGCCAAAGGGCATAACCGCCAAGGGAATTAATACAAACATTTATATTTTTACGATTTGGTAGCATGCCAAAAAATGGCACGATAGTGTTTACTTTTCCAGCATAGGCTGTTGAATACAGATTGTACTTTGTGGAAGCACTTCTAGTTGAAAGAAATGTGGATGTACTGGATAAAAATAAGATTGATTCATGGGTAATTTCCTGTTTGTGCTTCCCTGACAGACAATTTCCTCAGTGAAAACCCAGTTAATTTCCTTTACTTTAGATGTAGAGTTGAGATAATGTTTTATCTGATTACAACGACCCACACGCTAAAATGAATATGCATACGTCCATTAGTGAGGCAGGTCCAATATGACTGAAGGATGTTGGACACCAAAACACACTTCAATAATGTAGCATTTAACGTTACATTAACAATGTAATGTTTGTGAGGTTTTATTTGCAATTACTTTGAAAATTCCTATGATTCTCTTTACTTTCTGCTAAATGTTCTGTGCTTTTCTCTGTGACACCAATATTTCCCAGGAATGGATTTAATGAAGTATCTTCCAGTATGAGCTGGCGGCCATATTGGATCCAAAGTATGGCTGCTAGCTGAAGTACGCCTATTGGAGGCTCTTTACTGGCTCACCTGAGATAGGGACATCTGGGCGCGATGGCTCCTTCCTCCACGACGGCACGAAGACGATGATGTCCGAGTGGCCTCGTTCCAGGAAGAAGTTGACAGCCAACTGAATCCCCAGACAGGAAAACACTTCCTTGTTCCCGTGGCTGAAAGCGTGACGGGGAAGATTGGAGGAAGCAAAATTGCATTGAATTAAGGAAGGGGAATTTTTGGTCCAAATTATTCACACTCCATTGCAGCCATCCCTTTTGTTTAGTAATGTCTGTGGCGGGTTTTCGCAGAAGAAAGGCTCTGTGTTTGATTCCTACCTGTAGGCTTAGAAGCCTATCCCATACGAGAGGAGTATCTTGGTGACTTGTATCTTAATCCACTATAAACACTTTGGATAAAAGGTAGTTTCATAAATGACTCAAGGGTAAAACCTGTTCCCTTGTAGGTTGGATAAGCCCAGGTTTTTATTAAATATAATTAAAATAATTTGTTTGTCTTCCCTGGTGATGTTACATAGTGCAAGTTCAAGTTGAGCAGTGCAAAAAAAGTACACAAAAGGCTTGGAGTAAGTGTAGGAATATATCCCAGAGCATGTTTGACACCATAACCACTTTATTTGTATGACTTTACTGTTCATAAAGACATAATAAACATGACTTTACTGTTCATAAAGCTATTATAAAGACACGACTCTACTGTAGCGGTTTACCCTCCACAGACCAAAGCCTTCCTCCATCTCCTGTCCCGAACGGGACACACACAGTTCAAAGACGCAGGTCGTAAATATAGTATGGGAAGAACAACGCGCCCGATTCTCTCAGGGCTTTGCTGCGGTTCAATGCTGGATCAAACCCTAGTCGACCGCGCCAAGACGCGGAGCTATTTGCACGGGCTTGGTGGCATCGACTCGTGAGAGCTGACAACGTGACACAATGCGGTCAGGCCTGTTCCCGCGCCTCAGTGCAGACAGGGCTGCTGCCAGCGAGAACACACGGCGCTGACGCAGAAGAGGACACGGAGAGAGGAACACGGATTTACATGTAGAGATTTGCATACCGGCGAGAGGGGAGGGGTTGGGCGGGCCCGCGGACGTACCTGTCCCTGCGCGCCGAGACGAAGAGGAGGCGGATGACGGCTGCGGGAGGGGGATGAGTGAGTGACAGAGTGATTGAGTGAGTGACAAGGTTAAAGAGTGTGTGTTGATGCGTGTGTTTGTTGGACTGAGCCGAGGAGGATGAGGCCTGGGGGGGAAGCGGGTGTGTGACAGCGTGAAAGAGTGTTTTTGTGTGAGTGTTTGACTGTACGAATAGTGGAGGGGGGGGGGGGGGGTGCACACTTGGGGTCCGTTCTGTAATGGATCTTGTGTGAGATGTAAACGTTTGCGTAAACGACGAGACAGATACTAAACTGACAATATTGTATATATATATACTGTATATTATCAACCTTTCTTTTTATTCCCACAGATTACATCTCAGACAGCAAGGTGTTTGCTTTCAACGACACTTAACGTATGAAAGAGAGGACGACTTGCCATGTGTGCTCGGTTTAAACATTAAAACCCTTCATGCATCAGTTCATTTTAGTTAATGGTGTGGTGGTGGCATTGTAGTGCTTGCGTCATGGGCCTGGTATTTACTATTGAGTCATACATACAGCACATGTTATTATGCAAAGCGTGTATTCAGACGTCAGGGTGTAGAACATCAACAGATGGTGGACAATAGGAGACTGAACCCAGAACCGTATGGCTTATGGCTGTTCTCAATTAATATCAGGACTCGTTGAAATAAAGGAAACTAAATGAGAGTTAAAAGAATAGTGATATTACCTTAAAGGGGCAGTGTGTAGCCTACAATTTAGTGGCATATGCACTTTGTAAAATTGGAATTAAATGTTGTTTTTTTTGGCGTATTATTGTGTTATGCCCATGCCTACGGCCAATTTTTTAATCCTATAATTATTATAAATGGGTGTGTGTTCTTAATCATCCATATTTTGAAGATGTACTTTTTTTTAGTTTGGATCCATGTGTGAGGAATTTAAAGTAGGCTATCACTCTTAACAAGAGTAACAGTTGCGATACAACTGCACATCATGCTATCGAAAGCCACCTATCGTGCAAGTAAACATTGGCTTGTAGCGCCAACTGCAATTGAGATGAATGATCAATACATAGGCCTAGCAGATAGCGGTAATTAATGATCGCTGAATGTAGTTTACAATTGTGGACACTGTAAGAGGACTGTGCGCAAGGGCGTAAGTTTGGTCTGAGCTTTGGTAGGGACAGACACCGCCCCCCCCCCCCCCCCCCCCCCCCCCCACACACACACACACACACACACACACACACACACACACACACACACACACACACACACACACACACACACACACACACACACACACACACACACACACACACACTAAATGAAATAACGTATGATGCACGCCTGACTTTAACTTTGTTCGATGCATTATCTGCTGATGCATATGCAGTAAAACATTTAGTATAGCACCATTCCAATTGTACACATCTGCTTGGTAAGCAAAGACAAAGATTCCGTTCTCCTATTAAATTATAAAACAGATCAGTCGCAAAAGACGTGTTTACACTGCCACGGAGGGGGGGGGGGGGGTCGAGGTGTTGCAACGCAGCGATATCAGTTCTAGCTGGAGAAGGGCATTTATTCATTCTATTGAAGTCTACGCAATACTATTGTATAGCCTACTATTGTTGTTTTTATAATTGCCATTTCGCTATTTTCCTCAAATTCATGCGCTGAGAATAGTCACTGTTTGTGCGTGCGTGAGTGTGTCTGTTAGGTTATCTGGATTATATAGGATGTAGCAAGCATGGGATAACCAGTGATAACCAGATAAGACAGGGAAAACCACGAACAGCTGACCATCATGGGAGAGAAGGTGATGCAGGCCGCATTAAACGAAGACGGGGAGAGATGATGCGATACACGAGAAAGACGCAGAGGATCTCTCCTCACAAGAAATCTACGCCCTTGCGTCGAGGAACGTGTCACTTGGTTCAGTTGGTTGTGATCTCTAACTTCACCGCCTGTTTCTACTACTTTTTAAAAAGAAGGCTGGTGAATTTACAAGTGATAGATATAATTATGATTAGGCCTACTCTATATTTCTCCCATGTACCTCAAGGAATTAGCATGAGGGAAATCAAGTTGAAGCAAAGCACAAAACAGAAAAGGATATTAGTTTATTAACCTCATGGCCACGTTGCTTCCGTCGATAACGATGGGCCTCAGCGCTTCGGCGAGGCTCTCTCCCCCCTCCTCCTGGAACTCGGGGCCCTCTGGATCCCTGCTGCTGCCCCTCCGGGTCCCCGGCTCAGACACGCAGCTGCTGCTGCTGGGGCTGGAGGTCCTGGTCAGCACCGTCTCTTCTTCGTGCGCCTCGGGGCTCGCCCCCGTCCGCACCAGCTCCCCCAGAACCCGGTCCGTGTCCGCGCCGAACTTGTTCATGACGGCGCGCACCTGGGCCGCGGAGTAGCCCAGCTTGCGGAAGAAGTCGATCTGGTTTTCTCCGTTGACGAGGAGTGAGTTGGCCGGGGAGCAGGCGGGTGAGCCGCGTTGCATGCGGTCACTGATTGGAGGAGTTCCCGGGGTACGATACCCGGGGTTGTGGAGCTTGAGGTCCATTCAGGTGGACCGGAGGACCCGGGGTTGTTCAGCACATGCCTGCCTTGCTCCTGTCCTTCGGGAAGTGTTATCCACACACTGGTGCTGCTGTAGGGTGGCGGCGATTGATCATGTTGGTTTGTCTGGGACCGTCCCGTCAATGTGTCACACCTGTCAGCAAATGGACTTCAATAAAGAAAATACATCATAAAACATCATCAGACTCAAAAATACTGATGAAATAAACCACATTCACACCTTTAACACTAACTAATATGATGCATAGAGACAGTAAAACATGGGATGCGTCGGTTAGTTTTGAAGCCTATTCCTTTTACTTATTCACACGCAGGGTCTTAAATATGTAAATTAAGACTAAAGGTAAACAGACAATTCCTTCCAGTATTAAGAGGTAATGTTAGAAACTTACCGTAATATTTATAACCATCCAACTATAGGCTACACGGCGACGCCTTTGTTGTGCGTCCTTTTCGACTCACACACACGCACACAAGGGTCTCAAAAAGTCTCCCAACACCGACGCGGTTTTTTGATCTGATAAAGAGCACGTCGGCGATGATTTCTTGATCTCAGAGGAGTGTGTGAGAGCGACAGGAGTAAATTGGGGTAGAAGGAACACCGGAGCAAAAGAGGTGGGGCCGTTACGCATGTGTCAGGAACGCCTTTTAAGAAAACAACGCTGGAAGATATTATTATATACCTTTTCAGGGGGTATTGACACACTCACGTGAACTCTCACTCTCAAACACACACACGCACACGCACACGCACACGCACGCGCACACACACACACACACACACACACACACACACACACACACACACACACACACACACACACACACACACATATACACACACACACACACACACACACACACACACACACACACACACACACACACACACACACAAAAACACACACAAATCAATAGTGTTGTTGATGGCATTATACCCAATAAGATACACAAAGAGACACTGTATCCAGGGATGTTGAGTAGGATAGCGCAGTGCTTGAACGTTGAGAACAGAAAGGTCTCTTCATTCTACCTGCTGTAGGCCTCCCCGAGCAAGATGCTCCCTAACCCCTACCTGCTCCTTAATGTCAAGGATCTGAAGTCTGAAGATCAGAATCCAGTCACTTTGGGTAAAATCCCTAAAAGACCCTTTACGAAATCAGTCAAACTGACACCGACCAAGGGGGCTGTCCACAAACGAACCAGGAGATTGACAACCCATACTTCGCATTAGTATTAGTAAGTATTAACCTGGGGAACGTGGCACGGCCGGTGGGGATGTTGGAGATGGTTTTTTTTCCATTGCGATACAGAGATGTCACATTATAATTAGAGATCTCATACGTAAGGCGTTCAGGTTCAGGTGAGGCCACTTATCACCTGGAGCGGAATATGTTGATCCCTGACAGATCCCGGCATTCCACGGAGAACCAGACGTGCTGATCGTCCGTGGACAGAACCGTTCTCCATCAGTAGCCTACTAGCCCTATTGTAGGAGATATCATAGTTACTAACAGGGTTTTCTGAGAATCCCTAAAATGTAATTGTAAGGTTGTTAAGTGTTTATGTTAATCATTCAGTTTCAGGTCAAAGCGTAAATGTACATTAAGGGTTGGAGAGTAGATTTACGCAAATGTATTTATTTATTCAGCCGAATAGTTTGCACCATTCCAAACATACGCTATATGTCGGGTTTGAAGGTTAGACAACATTTCATACCTCGCATAACAGTCGAGGTCAACTACACCTTAAAGATAATCAGTTTAAACAAGACTCATCTGATCGCTTTTTTTTTTTAAATTAAAAATAAGAAGCCGTACTTGCTCATAATCACAACTTTATTTGGTCTTTTGGTTTATGAATTTAGCCACAAGACCTTTTTCGCCGACGAATCATCTTTTTCATCTCATGGCATTTTCGTCTCCGGAGATGCACGTCATGCACCGATTCGGTGAGCCGGACTGGGATGTGGGGGGGAACTGGGAGCCCAGGTTCTGGTGGTGGATGCTGGGAAGCTGGTGGGTCTGGCTGTGACCCGCCTGGGTCAGGGTTAGAGAGCTCCGGGGCTGGGAGAGGGTGGGCTGCAGCAGGCTGGTCCTGGAGGTTAAGACCCGGTTGGGCTGTCGGCTCTTCGGTTGGGTGCAAAACCTGCACTGACCCTGGGGGATCTGGATCGGGATTAAGGGACAGTTTGGGCGTTTCCAAGGAGAGGGTCTCTCTATCAGAATCAGAGCCGGGTTCTGTTGTGGTGTGTGTCTCGTCCCCAGAATTGGATGCTGATACTGTTGTCGTTTGTATCTCTTCCTCCGCATCAGACCCTACTTCTGTTGTGGTTTGAATCTCTATCTCCGAATCTGAGCCTGTTTCGGTTGTGGTTTGTATCTCCTCCTCAGAATGGGATTCTGAATCTGTTGTGGTTTGTATCTCTTCCTCAGAGTTGGAGCCTGGTTCAGAGATTTCAAGATCTACGAATGAATCGATCCCTGTTGCTGTTGTGGTTTGTATCTCTTCTACAGGTTCAGACTCTGGTTCTGTTGTTTGTATCTCTTCTACAGGTTCAGACTCTGGTTCTGTTGTTTGTATCTCTTCTACAGGTTCAGACTCTGGTTCTGTTGTTTGTATCTCTTCTACAGGTTCAGACTCTGGTTCTGTTGTTTGTATCTCTTCTACAGGTTCAGACTCTGGTTCTGTTGTTTGTATCTCTTCTACAGGTTCAGACTCTGGTTCTGTTGTTTGTATCTCTTCTACAGGTTCAGACTCTGGTTCTGTTGTTTGTATCTCTTCCACAGGTTCAGACTCTGGTTCTGTTGTTTGTATCTCTTCTACAGGTTCAGACTCTGGTTCTGTTGTTTGTATCTCTTCTACAGGTTCAGACTCTGGCTCTGTTGTTTGTATCTCTTCTACAGGTTCAGACTCTGGTTCTGTTGTTTGTATCTCTTCTACAGGTTCAGACTCTGGTTCTGTTGTTTGTATCTCTTCTACAGGTTCAGACTCTGGTTCTGTTGTTTGTATCTCTTCTACAGGTTCAGACTCTGGTTCTGTTGTTTGTATCTCTTCTACAGGTTCAGACTCTGGTTCTGTTGTTTGTATCTCTTCTACAGGTTCAGACTCTGGTTCTGTTGTTTGTATCTCTTCTACAGGTTCAGACTCTGGTTCTGTTGTTTGTATCTCTTCTACAGGTTCAGACTCTGGTTCTGTTGTTTGTATCTCTTCCACAGGTTCAGACTCTGGTTCAGTTGGTTGTATCTCTTCTACAGGTTCAGACTCTGGCTCTGCTGTTTGTATCTCTTCTACAGGTTCAGACTCTGGTTCTGTTGTTTGTATCTCTTCTACAGGTTCAGACTCCGGTTCTGTTGTTTGTATCTCTTCTACAGGTTCAGACTCCGGTTCTGTTGTTTGTATCTCTTCTACAGGTTCAGACTCCGGTTCTGTTGTTTGTATCTCTTCTACAGGTTCAGACTCCGGTTCTGTTGTTTGTACCTCTTCTACAGGTTCAGACTCCGGTTCTGTTGTTTGTATCTCTTCCACAGGTTCAGACTCCGGTTCAGTTGGTTGTATCTCTTCCACAGGTTCAGACTCCGGCTCTGTTGTTTGTATCTCTTCCACAGGTTCAGACTCCGGCTCTGTTGTTTGTATCTCTTCCACAGGTTCAGACTCCGGTTCTGTTGTTTGTATCTCTTCCACAGGTTCGGACTCCGGTTCTGTTGTTTGTATCTCTTCTACAGGTTCGGACTCCGGTTCTGTTGTTTGTATCTCTTCTACAGGTTCGGACTCCGGTTCTGTTGTTTGTATCTCTTCTACAGGTTCGGACTCCGGTTCTGTTGTTTGTACCTCTTCTACAGGTTCAGACTCCGGTTCTGTTGTTTGTATCTCTTCCACAGGTTCAGACTCCGGTTCAGTTGGTTGTATCTCTTCCACAGGTTCAGACTCCGGCTCTGTTGTTTGTATCTCTTCCACAGGTTCAGACTCCGGCTCTGTTGTTTGTATCTCTTCCACAGGTTCAGACTCCGGTTCTGTTGTTTGTATCTCTTCCACAGGTTCGGACTCCGGTTCTGTTGTTTGTATCTCTTCTACAGGTTCGGACTCCGGTTCTGTTGTTTGTATCTCTTCTACAGGTTCGGACTCCGGTTCTGTTGTTTGTATCTCTTCTACAGGTTCGGACTCCGGTTCTGTTGTTTGTATCTCTTCTACAGGTTCGGACTCCGGTTCTGTTGTTTGTATCTCTTCTACAGGTTCGGACTCCGGTTCTGTTGTTTGTATCTCTTCTACAGGTTCGGACTCCGGTTCTGTTGTTTGTATCTCTTCTACAGGTTCGGACTCCGGTTCTGTTGTTTGTATCTCTTCTACAGGTTCGGACTCCGGTTCTGTTGTTTGTATCTCTTCTACAGGTTCGGACTCCGGTTCTGTTGTTTGTACCTCTTCTACAGGTTCGGACTCCGGTTCTGTTGTTTGTATCTCTTCTACAGGTTCGGACTCCGGTTCTGTTGTTTGTACCTCTTCTACAGGTTCGGACTCCGGTTCTGTTGTTTTTACCTCTTCTACAGGTTCGGACTCCGGTTCTGTTGTTTGTACCTCTTCTACAGGTTCGGACTCCGGTTCTGTTGTTTGTACCTCTTCTACAGGTTCGGACTCCGGTTCTGTTGTTTGTACCTCTTCTACAGGTTCGGACTCCGGTTCTGTTGTTTGTACCTCTTCTACAGGTTCGGACTCCGGTTCTGTTGTTTGTACCTCTTCTACAGGTTCGGACTCCGGTTCTGTTGTTTGTACCTCTTCTACAGGTTCGGACTCCGGTTCTGTTGTTTGTACCTCTTCTACAGGTTCGGACTCCGGTTCTGTTGTTTGTACCTCTTCTACAGGTTCGGACTCCGGTTCTGTTGTTTGTATCTCTTCTACAGGTTCAGACTCCGGTTCTGTTGTTTGTATCTCTTCTACAGGTTCAGACTCCGGTTCTGTTGTTTGTATCTCTTCTACAGGTTCAGACTCCGGTTCTGTTGTTTGTATCTCTTCTACAGGTTCAGACTCCGGTTCTGTTGTTTGTATCTCTTCTACAGGTTCAGACTCCGGTTCTGTTGTTTGTATCTCTTCTACAGGTTCAGACTCCGGTTCTGTTGTTTGTATCTCTTCTACAGGTTCAGACTCCGGTTCTGTTGTTTGTATCTCTCCTACAGGTTCAGACTCCGGTTCTGTTGTTTGTATCTCTTCTACAGGTTCAGACTCCGGTTTTGTTGTTTGTATCTCTTCTACAGGTTCAGACTCCGGTTCTGTTGTTTGTATCTCTCCTACAGGTTCAGACTCCGGTTCTGTTGTTTGTATCTCTTCTACAGGTTCAGACTCCGGTTCTGTTGTTTGTATCTCTTCTACAGGTTCAGACTCCGGTTCTGTTGTTTGAATCTCTTCTACAGGTTCAGACTCCGGTTCTGTTGTTTGAATCTCTTCTACAGGTTCAGACTCCGGTTCTGTTGTTTGTATCTCTTCTACAGGTTCAGACTCCGGTTCTGTTGTTTGTATCTCTTCTACAGGTTCAGACTCCGGTTCTGTTGTTTGTATCTCTTCTACAGGTTCAGACCCTGGTTCTGTTGCTTGTATCTCTTCTACAGGTTCAGACCCTGGTTCTGTTGTTTGTATCTCTTCTACAGGTTCAGACTCCGGTTCTGTTGTTTGTATCTCTTCTACAGGTTCAGACTCCGGTTCTGTTGTTTGTATCTCTTCTACAGGTTCAGACTCCGGTTCTGTTGTTTGTATCTCTTCTACAGGTTCAGACTCCGGTTCTGTTGTTTGTATCTCTTCTACAGGTTCAGACTCTGGTTCTGTTGTTTGTATCTCTTCTACAGGTTCAGACTCTGGTTCTGTTGTTTGTATCTCTTCTACAGGTTCAGACTCTGGTTCTGTTGTTTGTATCTCTTCTACAGGTTCAGACCCTGTTTCCATAGAACTGTGCGTCTCTTCCACCACATCGGACGCTGGTTCAGTTGAGGTTTGAATCTCCTCTAAGGAATCAGACCCTTGTTCAGTCATGATTCGAGACCCTGCCAACGTGCCATCATCCTTCTCAGGGCCAGATATTACATGGTCAGGCCCTCCTGCATCTCCCGTCCCTCCACAAACACAGGGATTGATTTCTATAATGTTCTTGATGAGCTCAGAGCTGGGGAAGTTCATGGTAATCACTCCCAGGCAGCCCATAAGGGAACCAATCCTCTTGTATCCCAGAACCATGTCATTAAGGTAACTGTTGAAGCCTCTGGCCACCATTTTGGGGCTGGTTAAGATAGACGACGCCGTTGTGTCAGTCAGAACAACATGGCGGTCGCAAATACTTTCAGCGATCCACAGATATTCCTTTACTTTAGTCACCTGGTCCTCAAAGCTCTTGAACTTGTGGTCATTTGGGAAGCCGGGCTCGTGGTAAACAATACCCGTGCTAAAACTGTCACTTTGAACCAACACAATCTTACCCCGGGCTTGTTCAAGGCTGGGAACAGAGAGTTCCGTCCACACTTGAGCCGTGTGCTGCCTGACCAGGTGAAGTATCAGCCCTTCGATTATCTTACGATACGCTCCGTGCAGCGTTAGTCTTAGCAGCACTGTCTCGCTGGCATGCGTCTCTAGGAAGTCCAAGGCCGTCTTCATGACTTCGTCCAGTTCAGTTTTTTGCCACAACATCCAGAACCCGTCTCGGACGTCAACGCTCTGGTGGGTGAGGAACCAATTCCCGACATGGATGTCGAAGTATCGCAGCCCGGCTTTGAGTTGAGTGCCGAAGGGCCAGACTTGACATATCATGTGGGGGCCCCCGTGGAGGGTGAGGCTCTCGTACGTTCCCGGGATGGAGAGAGTGGAAAGGGGTGTGTCGTCAGGGATGGACTCCATCCAGTTCAGGTTGTAGGAACCCTCGTTTAGATAATCGTCGTCGTTGAAGCCCGTCTCTGAGCATGAGGTGAGGGCTGCAACAATTCTGGGCGGAGGGACACAGATAGGGAGAGAGAGAGAGAGAGAGAGAGAGAGAGAGAGAGAGAGAGAGAGAGAGAGAGAGAGAGAGATGAAAACTCACAACTTTCCTAATTAAAGCTGAGCCTATATTTCAGACCATTGTTAATACATAATTTAACAAAATCATTATAAATAAAAGGAAAACATGCAAAGAAAAGATTTTTAAGAATTCTCTGACGTAATATACTGCAAATACTGCAATATGTTCTGATGATTACATTCGCTTCAGATATAACAATCATCGAGATACTTACAAAGGCAGAACCCAGGGGTACCGATAAACACCCATTTTAAGTCTCCCGAACCGTCCGTAGTCCGGGTAACCAAGGGTAAAATGTCTTCCTCAAACTTTCTATCTGCGTGACATCAGTTGTTCCTCAGTCATTTCATCATTCGCTGACGTCCTACGGTCAAGTCCGGAGACACCTCAGTCATGAAGCCGGCAGTGTGGTGGTCACACAGCGTCGGAGGAGACTGCCCCGTCCCTGGAGATAGACCGCCATTTGCATCTTTGGACCTCGTCATCTTTCACTACGAGAGAGCGAGACGACGTGGAGACAGGAGGAACAGATAGGGCGGCGTGGACATAGTAAAACCTGTGAGAGGTTTAAGAGGAGATAGTGAGTTAAATGAAGGGCTTATGGAAATAACTAGGGCTGGGCAACGATTAAAAGCTTTCATCGCGATTAATTGTATTGGCGAGTAAACTCGCATTAATCTCACTTTTAAAATTCTATTTTTAATTCCACTCCCATTTAAGTTAAATTAGTTTATCAAATACTTAGAAACCGACTTACTTAGAAAGGAGTCAGCTGAGGTGGTTCGGGCGTCTGGTAAGGATGCCCACTGGGCGCCTTCCTTGGGAGGTGTTTCAGGCACGTCCAGTGGGGAGGAGACCTCGGGGAAGACCCAGGACTAGGTGGAGAGATTATATCTCAACACTGGCCTGGGAACGCCTCGGGATCCCCCCGTCAGAGTTGGTCAATGTGGCCCGGGAAAGGGAAGTCTGGGCCCCCTGCTTGAGCTGCTCCCCCCGCGACCCGACCCCGGATAAGCGGACGAAAATTAGATGAGATGAGAGAGTTTATCAAATGGAATGACACATTATCATTCATACCAAATGTACTTAACCCTCATAGGGTGTTCGTTTTTTTGTTACACAGGAGGTGCTGCTGGGTCTGGTGGACCCATTGCATTTTAGGCCTTTTAATTCAACATAATCTAACTTTTTTTTTAAATACTCACCAAATGGTTACTTCAACCCAATTGCAAGTAATATAAACAACACATATGTTAAATTTGTTCCCTTTACCTTTGTTAAATCACATTTATGAATAGAGGTGCCACTCGTTTTTGTTTATTTTCGTATTAGCATGTAATAAAATAAGGAAATGCATCATAAAACAGGCATAACTGGGAAATTATCAACATCACTAGAAATTGAAACATACTCAATAACATCTGTCTGAACAACACATTAAATCCTTTGAACACAGCCATTATACGTATATCAGTCTATACCACACATGAGGGGCAGAGTCTCACTGTGTGTGTATTGCATATGTATTTTTTGCACTGGTTGCATGTATATTGTGTTTTATATTATTATGTATTATGTATATAGTGTATTTGTCTTTTACGTTTCGGAGCTGGCTGATGCTGATCCTCCTCTTCAAACTCAGTGTCAGACTCTGAATTTTCAGAAATGTTTTCCTCACTTTCTGAAACTGTTTCCTCAGCATCACCATCAAAACCCTCTGTCTCTTCAAATATCAACTGTAAGGCAGTCTGAACAGAGAATCGCTTTGCCATCTTGATCAGTTGTGGTATTGAACCACGCTGACAGAGATTCTTTATAGTGTCAGATCCCCAAGCTTGGTTCCCGCAAGACAGAGGGTGAAATGTGTGGGAATATGGGTGTAGATAGTGTTGGGTGCTCCAATGTTGCAACCTTGTGCGGGAACAGTGGGTGCACACTGTGGGTGCTCACACCAAGGGCCCATTCACCTGCTTTACTCTCCACACACACACACACACACACACACACACACACACACACACACACACACACACACACACACACACACACACACACACACACACACACACACACACACACACACACACACACACACACACACACACACAGAGGAGAAAGGGAAAATGAGGGTGCACAGAACCTATGATTTCCACACTTAAACTAGCTCCGGGGTCCACTGGACCCGAACACCCTGTGTGTAATATAAATGTGATGGGGGGGTATACAGGGGGGGGTCCTTGAAAATGTTTTCTGATTTATGTTCCTCAAAGAAAATGAGCCAAAGCCAATGAATCTTAGTTCAAAAAAATAATTATTTCTATCACTTTTATAAAGCTAAAAACTGAAAACGGGTCCCACAGACCCGAACACCTTAAGCAAAAACTAGACCAAGTGATCTTGAGAGAGTTTTATTGACTCACTCAGTGTGGGTTGAATATGAAACTTACGGAACACCACAGATTTGGGAATTGTAAACAGGCAGTTAATTAGTACAATTGTAAACCAACAGTTACTACAAGTGTAGTTTAATTCAAATAAGTAGGGCCACAGATTTGGGTGTTGTAAACGGGCTGTCACTTACTGCAATTGTAATCAGACAGTCACTTCCTACAAGTGTAATTTAATGTAAAGTCTCTCGCTGTAGGATAGTGAACCCAAGGTAGGATGTGCACACGAAGGGGACCAAACCCAAGGTCTATCAACTCGGAGCACACGCCAACCCCACCACTGGGAACAAGTACACCATCTGATCCTGTTTGATACAGTGCCATGAAGTGTCCCATGATGACGTGTATGTCTTTAAGATATCAATCCCAAAGAGACACGACCCCTTCAAGTGTCCTGCGTCCGTCTCCCTCTCTGATTGGCTGGGCCGGGCTTCAGAAGTCATACTTAGGTGGACCAATCAGCTTATGACTGGCTGTCGCTAATCCTTCGGCCACCTGGACCTTCTTAACGAGGCTAGCCGTCGCTGTGTGTGTGTGTGTGTGTGTGTGTGTGGTACGTGTGTGAGTGTCAGTTGTTTAAAGGCATGCGTTGGTATTTTGGTGCGATGGCGTATGTGCATCCCGTCGCGGAACGAATGAGATTCAACTGCCGCTGATTTGCCTACGACGACCAAACCATCTGTACAAGACTTGAGTACGGCCTGTGGATCCTAGCTGCCTGGCTCACACACACACACACACACACACACACACACACACACACACACACACACACACACACACACACACACACACACACACACACACACACACACACACACACACTCGCGCGCAGCCATGTCTATGAGGACTCTGCCGCTGGTTTTTATCAACATGGGAGGAGAAATGCTTTACATACTGGACCAACGGCTTCAGGGTCCCAACACGGCTGGGGACTGCCCAGAGAAAGGTACAGAGGAGAGAGAGAGAGAGAGAGAGAGAGAGAGAGAGAGAGAGAGAGAGAGAGTTTTTTTAACGAGAGACGAGTAGGAACATAGCCGTATTGAGAGAGAGAGAGAGGTAGAGAGGTAGAGAGAGAGGTAGAGAGAGAGAGAGGTAGAGAGGTAGAGAGAGAGGTAGAGAGGTAGAGAGAGAGAGAGAGAGAGAGAGAGAGAGAGAGAGAGAGAGAGGTAGAGAGAGAGAGAGAGAGAGAGAGGTAGAGAGAGAGAGAGAGAGAGAGAGAGAGAGAGAGAGAGAGAGAGAGAGAGAGAGAGAGAGGTAGAGAGAGAGAGAGAGAGAGAGAGAGAGAGAGAGGTAGAGAGAGAGGTAGAGAGAGAGAGAGAGAGAATGAAAAAAATGAAAATGAATTCCTGGCTAGTACTTGGTAGTTCTCGTAGTTCTTGTAGTCCCAAAGCTACCTTCCCCCTCCCCTCCTATAACAGAGTACCTTACACCCCCCCCATCTCCATTAGCATTATTATAAGTGTGACCATTATTTCTGAATAATAAGTTAATATGTTGTTGGTTTGTTCAGTTAATCAATCTCCAAATATAGGATAACTATAAAGTTAAAGAAAACAACACACACACACACCTCACAAATTCCATGCAACGTTTAAATTAGTCAAAGTTAATTTGACATGGCAATATATCCTTGCATGACAGATGCGGGGTTTTTTTACTGCCAATTTTTGTAGAATTTGCATTTTCGGTATGATAGCACACACACCCTTGGGCATACCTAAGCCTTTCAAAACATTACAACACGTTTCTTCCAAAAGCCACTCTGTTTTTGTGCATTATCACACGGTTGCAGGGGTCTGGTCGGAACAGGACAGAAAAAGAGGTATGTCGGTCTCTACTCAACTATTGTTTTTATAGTTAGCTGTTATAACTATCAGTAGTTATAGCTACAATCCATAAACATCTCCACACAGAATACTATGATTGCCCCCCCCCCCCCCCCCCCCCCCCCACAGTGATGGTCACCATCATCAGGACCATGTTCAGTAAAGACTTCATGGACCAGCTCTTCAAACCGCAGCCGTTGTACTCCCACCGGACGCTAAAGACGGTGCTGACGCGGTTAGCGCACACCTCCATCATGAGACTCAGCCCCACCAGCATGGACAGGGTGGGTCCCGCCACGAGATCACCGCGGCCATTTTGTACAAAGTCACGTACAAAGACGATCGCTTTCAACGAATAGTCTCCCAAAGTCCCATAGTCAACACTAGTCTCTTACTACGTCATCAGTCCTTTACCGTGTTTTTCTGGAACCTGGTTGTACTCTCAACCAGCATGGACAGGGTAGGTCCTATGAGCTAAATGCGGCCATTTTGTTCCCGCGCAAAGACACAATCATTATCAACGAATAGTCTCCCAAAACACATAATCACTTCTTCCCTAGCGTCTTCCTTTACTGTGTATTGTTCTGGAATGGGTTATGGGCTACACCAGTCGATAAAATGTTCTAATTTAAAACATGTTTTTCGTAGCTTTACGAGCTGATGGCCATGGCGTTCAAACGCCAGCTGGTCCTGTGTCCCCGGCCCAGGGACCTGCTGCTCATATCCTACAACCACCTTGACTCCGTCAGGAGGTTCGTGGAAGACACCCCCAACGTCCTGAACCAGGTGGACGAGACGCAGCGCCGGATCATCGAGGTGCGCAGGGAGGGCGTTGTTCGACAACAGTGCTGAACTAAATGCGTCACATCATCAGTTGTGTTACGTTCACACTTTTGTAAAATTGCTACCAAGAAAACAAGAAAAAAAAAGAGAGAGAAAAGAACACGAGCACAAGATTTGTAAAATAGCCCAAAAGCGCCCCCTGCCTGGTCCCTCTATGGTCGCCTAAATGGACCTGAGATGAAGTTATGAGAACGCCCATTGATAAGCAAGACCAGACAGGCGAGAGATGTGCTGAAGGACGGCGGTTGCATTTCTAACCCATAACCATTTACAGCTCTTGCATCACCTTCAAAATTCCTCAGGATATTTAGGCCCTGCTGCTTGAAAGGGGAAGCCTGACTACGACTAAGACTGGATTCACCCCAGGGGAAGCCTGACTACGACTAAGACTGGATTCACCCCAGGATTCTCCCGGGTGAATCCAGTCTTAGTTGTTTTTTTGTGTCGTGTGTGTGTGTGTCCGTGTCACGTGTGTGTGTGTGTGTCCGTGTCACGTGTGTGTGTGTGTGTGTGTGTGTGTGTGTGTGTGTGTGTGTGTGTGTGTGTGTGTGTGTGTGTGTGTGTGTGTGTGTGTGTGTGTGTGTGGTTCTAGGTGTACACACCCCTGTCTGACGCTGAACTTCAACTTCTAAGGCAAACACTGCTCATTTTCCTCCAGGACATGCACATTCGAGTGAGTCTTCTGCTCTGCTAAAACTGGTTTAACTTGGTTAAACTCAAACATATTCTGTTTCACGGCATCTGTGTGTGTGTGTGTGTGTGTGTATGTGTGTGTGTGTGTGTGTGTGTGTATGTGTATGTGTGTGTGTGTGTGTAAGTCTATTGTCCAAAAGGAAATAAACAGACACACACACACACACGCTGTGTGTCTGTTTATTTCCTACGAATAATCGAACATCAGTAAGGGTTCATCATTAACCAATGAGCCGTGTTTATCACACACGCATACACAAATACAGCAGACCCAGGCTTATTGTTTCCACAGTGAAGTGTGGTTGTGTGTGTCCAGGTGTCGTTCTTCCTGAGGGATAAGGTGCAGAACCCAAACGGGCGGTTCGTGCTGTCCCGGTCGGGCCCCGTGCCCCCCGGGACCGAGGTTCCGGGGATGATACGGTAAGGGAGGGGTCCGCAAAGCCCCCCCACAGGGAACTGAACCCTGCAGACTATTAAATAAAAACCTCCCAACTCGTTCCAATTCAAACTGTTGATGTCCAGACTGTGTTAGAATTGTTAATTAAATTTTGAAAGATGTGGAAAAATGTGGACTATTGAATAATTTTACTCGCGTGGTGGTATATTTCTATTTCATTTATTTATTTTTGTACATTTACTTACATACTTATTTGAATCATATTCTACCTCGTTTGATTTGCTCTTGCTCTTTTGCGGCTGTAAAACCTGAACTTAAAAACCTTTTTAAATGAAAATCTGTTCCATGTCATCACCACAGTATTTGTATTGTTTGACATTGAATCTTATTTCTGTGTTTCCCTCCCACTTCTCGGTAAACTATGCCTCGGGACGTTTGGACGTGCGCTTCCTGTTGTGACAGGATGTTGGACAGCAGAGGGCGGGAGGTGAAGAGGGCCCACTTCCCCTCGGGAGGAAGTTACTCCAGCCCGGAGAGGGAGGGCTCCTTCTCCCTCCATGGAGACAGAGTCACCAGACTGGGCACCAACATGTAGGTCTCCCTCACACCACACACTAGAGAACAGTTACCACCACGCTCTTATCCACGGGCTCTTGGTCCCAGCTAGAGGCCTCACTGAGCACCTTCAATCGCTGTTTTTGTCCCTCAGTCGCTACGATCCTTCAATAGAAACACAATAGAAACGTCCAGAACAAGATAATGAACTCGCTCAAGACTCGAGTTGTTCAGAGTTCACCTAGACTCTGCATAGTATCCCCCCTAACCCCCACCCCCCTCTTACGTACTAATTGTATGTTGCACGTCCTTACACTTAATAGTACTTGGTTAACCTAACAATTGTTAGTGCGAGGCACGTCTTTCTACTAACATCCTTACTGTACCAACAGCGATACATTGTTTTCTCTTTCTTCTGACTAATGTACTTATTGTAAGTCGCTGGACAAAAGCGTCTGCTAAATGTAAATGTTAATTAATAAAAACACGGAACGAGATAACGAACTCGCATATTTTAAAGAAGTTCAGCTTCATTAACCGGTTTGTTTTAATGATGATGATGTTTTTTATGCGTCTACTCTGACGCACTACGCAGTGAGAGTCGGAAGCGATTTCCAAAACAGATCTAATCCAACCTGTAGTCCTCTGACCTCGGTCGTGAAAGGGGTTCCTTGTCCTCCCTCAGACGTCACCTGAGATAAATACCTCTGCCAAGAGGCTACATGCAAATGTCTCCCGACACGCATTGATGGCAGCAGACGAATGACTGCGCTGTCATTCTTGGCATTGTCTTCGTGACCCGGGGGTTTTCTGCTTCTGTGGTTTTATAGATACGGCGTGAGCCAAGAGGGAGAGACACACGCAAACAGGAGCAGTGCAGCCAAGGTGCCACGCACACACAAGCACACACACCAGTCTGTCTAGTGTCTACCTGCAGTACCACAGGACTCTGATTGCATACATTATTTATTTAGATCATATGGTACATCGACTTCTATCTAGTTTGTTAATTCCCTCCTACACTTCACATTTTCCTTTGTATTCCATTGGATTAAACTTGGTTTAAATTGTGCTTTATAAATATAAATACACCATGTACGTATAATATATATTTATAGAATTTTTTTAAGCGTGCATAATTAAAAACAATTACTTTAAAAAAAAAAAAAAAAAACTGGAGGTGGAGGAAGGTGGTTCACTGTAACACTGTTCCAAGAGGTGGAGGTGGGTGGTGGTTCTGTACCAAGAGGTGGAGGTGGGTGGTGGTTCTGTACCAGGAGGTGGAGGTAGGTGGTGGTTCTGTACCAGGAGGTGGAGGTAGGTGGTGGTTCTGTACCAGGAGGTGGAGGTAGGTGGTGGTTCTGTACCAGGAGGTGGCGGTAGGTGGTGGTTCTGTACCAGGAGGTGGCGGTAGGTGGTGGTTCTGTACCAGGAGGTGGAGGCAGGTGGTGGTTCTGTACCAGGAGGTGGCGGTAGGTGGTGGTTCTCTGTAACTCACTCCACCCGGTCCGTGCTACAGGGCAGCCCCAGCCCCAGCCCCCTGGCCTCGGAGGAGCTCAACCTGCTGGCCCGTCTGATGGGGGGCCTGGAGGTCCTGCAGAGGCCCGGGTCCGACCCAGCCTACCGGGTCAACCTCTTCACCATGGACCCAGGGGAGGAGGGGGAGGAGGAGGAGGCGTGAGTGGAGCTATTTAAAACTCTATAGCTCAGGTTAAAGCTGCCGTCTTCTATTTTTTGCTCCACCCACTTTCATTTGATTCAAATATTTTCTGATTGAGCATCATGGTTCATTAATTAATCATGAGTTGTTTGACTATTGCCCATTGCAGTGGATCCGCATGCATGAGAACCGTGAGACTCAATCAAAAGTGGAGCGAGAAAAAACATTGCTTGTTGCAGCTTTAGTTTTACAGTTGCAATGTCATGTTACCATAATAACCCTATAACGTTAAAGGTTAACATCTCTTCCTCTTGGTTTCTCCAGTGAGCCAGGGGAATCTTTGGGGGATGTGGTCACCATCCAGGCCACGCCGGTAAAGCACCTCACCTTTAATAAAACCATGCTACGGTCCGCTGTACAGTCAGTGCAAATCCCTCTCATCCCGATGTCTGTCTATGCACCTTGTTCACCGGGTGGCCATCTTGGTTAGCTAGTGGGGGGAACCTTCTAGGATCTTTGGAAACAATGACTACTCCATGCATTGTTTGTAGTTCCGCTAGCATTTAGAATGCAGATCCATCGAGTTGTCTTGGTTGGTTTCCCCAAAGATTCTAGAAGGTTCCCCCATCCCACTCAACTAGCCAATATGGCCGCCATGTGAATGAGGCCTATTAAGCCGTCGAAGCAGATGCTTTCACAGAAGCCTCTCGATGGTTTGTTTGTGTGTCGTCAGGACGCCCAGGCTAGCAGTGAGCTAGCCAGGATAGCGGAGGTGTTCACGGACCAGCACCAACCGACAGAGGAACCCTGCGGCTCCAGCAGTAGCAGCAAGGGGGCAGACCTGCTAGCCCTCATGGACACCTGCTAGCCGTCATGGACACATGCTAACAACGCGGCCCTGTGCTAGGTGTAACGATAGCCACAGGGCTAATTCAGTTAGCAGCCTGAACGTGGCGTTTGGTTCCCCAGTGCCCAGGCAGCGTTTAGAATGGTCTATCCACCCGTCCACTTTTCAAACCCATGGTGGTCCTATAGAATACTGTATACTATTTTTAATGTGCTGTAAATATGTTCTCTCATATTCTGTAATTTATTGAGCCAGTTGCACAAATATTTGCAAGGTTGAAAATCTGAAGGTATTTTATTTATAAAATATACCCAATCACGTGTGACTCGTTATAATTTTTTAATAATTTGCTTGGAAATTCCTCATTATACCTTAATACATATAAACACATTTTGAATATCTGTATTTGTAATATCACACACCATAGTCCTACATGTTGGTACATGGAGATGGTCGCTAGAGGGCGCTGTAGTACATCAACTACAGGAACATGTGACGTCAGCACAGTCTCTTCCTCGCTGGTCATCTGTTTTGGTTTTGAGCGGCGAGCTTTCCCCTCGATCATCACAACAGTGTCAAACAAGCGTTGATGCTCTGACGAATAACAGGTAACTTTACTTTTAGCTTTTGATGTGCGGTTAACACCATATTCTGGGACCGAGGGGTGGAGTGTTGCTGGCTGTGCAGGGAACCTTTAGCAAGTATATTAGCCACATTCAGGAAGGACGTCCCACTGAAAACCATGCAACAATAAAGTGAAACCAGGCAAAGTGATCTATAAACCAAAGTTATCCTCATAATAGGGGTTGTGTGTATGCACAACCGAAGTTGCTTGCGTCTTAAACTATTCATCCAAGGACGTCTTATTTGATGTGCTTCCAGCGCAAAGCAGTTCAAATGTCCACGTGTCCCTCTGACAGTAGGCCTACTTTAGTAAACAAACGTACCATAACATCAACCGACTCACCCGCAGACCGTCGTCCCCCCTACAGAGTGACCATGGACCAATCGGACGGGCTCGCGTACGACCAGGCCGAGGCGGCCAACTCCATGCGGGAGCGGACCATCGTGGAGAACAGCCTGGTGGTCCTGCTGCAGGGTCTACACGGCCAGGTTACCACCGTGGACCTGCGCGACGAGAGCACGGCCCGGGGCCGCGTAGTCAACGTGGACGCCTACATGAACGTGCGCCTGGCCGACGTGCTCTTCCGCGACCGGAGGGGGCGCGTCTCGCGGCTGGAAGACCTCTTCATCACCGGCAGGAACGTGCGCTACGTGCACATCCCCGACAACCTGGACATCACGGACACCATCGAGAAGCAGCTGGGCAAGATCAGCCGCATGCGGAATTACGCGGGAGATCGGGGTAGCAAGAAGAAGACGAAAAAGTGATTTATTTTGATGTGACGTCGAGACTTGAACTTGAAGACGTGCACGCACGCACATACACACACACATGCATAACACACAAACGCACGCACAAACACGTCCCCCCTTATTTATTTGTCTTTTGAAATGATTTATTTTTCCTGAGTCTTTCGTTGTCCGAGGATGAATATAGCCGCCCAGCAATGTGTTGACTTGGATATACTTTTCTTTAAATAATCTTTGTGTTCTGTTACATAATATAATGTGTTACGTGCTATAATTCCTTCCCGCTGGGTCTATCCTTTGAACTTTAGAAATTACATTAATGAAGGATTCTGGAATGTTTCTGAATTGCAGAATAAACAGGCAACTTTTTAATTGAGAATTGTTTTTTAATGAAATAACCACAGTAAAGGCCGGCTGAAGCCTGAATTGTTCATCTTCCTGTATGGTAGGCCTACGCCTTCGTCAGCCAGTGTGCTGTGTGGTGGTGAACATGTATAAATAATAGGTGTCTGAGTGACTCTGAATATGACCCAGCAAGTCAGACTCCTCCTGAAAGGAAACCAAGAATCCCCAGTCCCAGCCCAAGACATGCAAGATATGCACTTAGTGCAAACATTCTTGACATCGATGAACCCAAGTGGGCCACAAAGCTCTAACCCGGGTTGTTATAATGCCATGTTGAACTACACAAAAACGCATGGCTCAGAAGAACTCCCTCTAACCATTTCACCCCTCTCTCAAAACCAAACTTTTCTAACTCCAAGGATACATTCCCCTCAATGAAAACGCTTCCTCCGGTCGCACTACGACAAACAGCAGGTTCAGATCAACAAGTGACCGAGGTGTTTACCGATGTGAACACAGTGATGTCCAAAAACACCATCACGGTGACGCGATGTCACCATAATGTTGATGCCCAGCTATGACCTTAATACTCATCCTGTTATTGTCGGGAGCGACCGGTCTAAGTTAATAACGATCCGCTCAGCCACAGAAAACAATCATGTCACATGGGGTGGGGGAACAAACCGACGCGTGTTTCCACCGTGATGCCCCAACAAGCTGCTTTACACAAGCAAACACACACACACACACACACACACACACACACACACACACACACACACACACACACACACACACACACACACACACACACATCCTTCAACACCCTCTGACAGAGAAGGAAGGAATTTTTTCTGAGCCAATAGGAATTTACCAATAACAGCGAAAGGAAAATAGAGAGAGAGAGTGGGTGTATTTGGATGTTCTCTTCTGAAAAGGAATTGCCTACGTGTGTGTGTGTGTGTGTGTGTGTGTGTGTGTGTGTGTGTGTGTGTGTGTGTGTGTGTGTGTGTGTGTGTGTGTGTGTGTGTGTGTGTGTGTGTGTGTGTTTGAGAATTCAAGGAATTTGCCGAGCTGTGGGTTGTGCGTTTCCCCAGCGGTGTGATGCAGAGGCCACAGCGGGCAGAGCCGAGGCGTTAGAGAAGGCGAAGGCAGTTTCCTGGAGGCAGGTGGCGCCCCACGCCAGGCCGCGTGACCCGGCGGGCCCAGGCCAGGGACACGGAGAATAGTGTGTACACAATGTCCCGCACGTTGGAACCAGCGTTGCCAGATTGGCCACTTGTTGGAACCGAATAAAAAGGGGCGTCCCGCTTTTACAGCCGCTGGAATCTCCCGAAGTGGTTAGGGTTATTGTTCTTCCGAGTCCATATTCGGCAGCGCTGCGGTCACAATTGTCCTGAGAAGCTTGTGTCCCCCCGCCCCCCATAACTTCAGCCATCGGTGTTTTCTTTACGCCGCGTCCAGACTCAGCGAGCGGTTTGAATGACAGAACGACCGCATAATGACTACTGCTCGCTGCGTCGCTGTGTGCAAGTACAGACGACTGAGAGTCCACACGGCCCGAGCCGGGAATAGAGCCCTTACGGAAGCCCTCCAGCTCTGACCTCACAAACAACTTCTGGCCTGCGGTCGTCTCCAGTCATTCTCACACACACTCGCACACACACATACACATACACATATTACACACACACACACACACACACACACACACACACACACACACACACACACACACACACACACACACACACACACACACACACACACACACACACACACAGGCCTAAATAAGTGATTTATTCCGATGTGATGTCGAGACTGGAACTTGGACTTGAAGACACACACGCACACACGCCCACACACACTCACACACTCGCACACACAAAAGCACCTGCTGGCTTGCACAACAAAACGTCCAAGAAAAACATGATGATTTTCTGTGTGTAAAGTAACATGGCTAATAAACAGGTTTTGTTTCTGTGTTGGGGTATGAGTGTGCGGACCCAGTTATAAAACGGACCGAACTTCAGAGTTTGAAATACAAAGAGGGTTATTAATCCACGCAGGGCCTGTGTGCCCAAGGTACGCCCCTCATGGCTTCCTGTTCCACCCTCCTGGATTAACACTGAACACTGCTTACTGTGGAGAGAGAGAGAGGGGGGGAGAGAGAGAGAGAGAGAGGGGGGGGTGGAGAGATAGAAAGAGAGAGAGAGAGAGAGAGAGAGAGGGAGGGGGGGGGGGGTGAGAGAGAGGGGGGTGAGAGAGAGGGGGGTGAGAGAGAGCGAGGGGGAGAGAGAGAGAGAGAGGGGGGGGGAGAGAGAGAGAGAGAGAGGGGGGGGGGGAGAGAGATAGAGAGAGAGGGGGGGGAGAGAGAGAGAGGGGGGGAGAGAGAGAGAGAGGGGGGGAGGAGAGAGAGAAAGGGGGGGAGAGAGGGAGGGGGGGGGAGAGATAGAGAGAGAGCGAGAGAAGGGGGGGGAGAGAGAGAGAGGGGGGGGGAGAGAGGGAGGGGGGGGGGGATAGAGAGAGAGAGAGAAAAGGGGGGGGGAGAGAGATAGAGAGAGAGGGGGGGGAGAGATAGAGAGAGAGAGGGGGGGGAGAGAGAGAGAGAGAGAGGGGGGGAGCAAGAGCGAGAGGGAGAGAGAGAGAGCGGTAGGGAGGGGGGAGTATTTACAGTATTTACTCTGGAGAGAGGTGGAGAGGGAAGAGTGGAAGGAAGAGGGAAAGAATCAGTTCACTGTCGACCAAGAGAGGCAGAGGAGAAAAGTTCAGTGTGGAAGGGAGGACGAGAGAGAGAGAGAGAGAGAGAGAGAGAGAGAGAGAGAGAGAGAGAGAGAGAGAGAGAGAGAGAGAGAGAGAGAGAGAGAGAGAAGTGCTCAGTGTCCAGAGAGATGGAAGACCGAGGGGGGAGAGAGAGTCAGAGGAACATTGCTCACTGGGGACCAAGAGAGGGAGGGAGGGAGGGAGGAAGATGGGGGAGATAGACGGGGGGGGGGGGGGGGGCTGGCAGGGAGGGGTCCAGCAGCAGAGGAAGTGAGGCGTTTGTTGTTTTCTCAATGTGAGTGGGACTCATCCTTTGTTTGTGCATCTATTTAGTGGACTTGAAAGGGCCACGTGCCAACACCCAGAGGAGAGCTTAGAGCAGGTTGGTCTGGGTGTGTGTGTGTGTGTGTGTGTGCGTGTGTGTGTGTGTGTGTGTGTGTGTGTGTGTGTGTGTGTGTGTGTGTGTGTGTGTGTGTGTGTGTGTGTGTGTGTGTGTGTGCGAGCGGAACTGCTAATAGTTATCTTCTGGCTCAGGAAACGCCTCCGTTTTAACGGGCGTCTCGCCCTCGTTCCTTCCCTGTATCACCGTCTCTCTCTCTCTCTCTTACTCACTTTACTCTCTCTCTTCCTCGCTTTTCCTCTCTCTCTCTCTCTCTCTCTCTCTCTCTCTCTCTCTCTCTCTTTCTCTCTCTGAGGAGAGGGAGTGGACCGGGGGAAGGAAACACACACACACACACACACACACACACACACACAAACTCTCTCTCTCACTCTCACTCTCTCTCCTCTCTGCCAGTCTCTCCACACAGCTCCACTGAGGTCCAGTGCTGACCAGAAGGTGGTGGAGACTCAGAGACACCAGACCTAGAGGAGGAGAAACAGCTCATGTACCCTCCTCTTCCACCGCAGTGATGAGGTCTTCCTCACTGGGGTGATTGACAGCTGATTATTGGACTTGCGGCTGGTTTCGGTGGATCAGTGAAGCTCTTGACAAGTAGCTGTGGAGAACTCTACTGTTGCTGGGGTGAGTGTTTCACTACTGTAGAGGTTTGGAATGAGCTTAGAAATAGCTTAGATTAGATAGGATGTTCTTTCTTTGTCCCAGACGAAGAATTTGGGAAAGATTACCATATTTATTTTTGGTCCATTCTGCATGGGGTACATTTATGACAACCAAGGAATACAGTTATTACGGTATGGTTAACCTTGCAATTGTATGTGCTTGGCACTTGTTGCTTCTAACAATCCTTATTTCTCTTTCTTTTAACAAATGTACTTATTGTAATTCTAAATGCCCTTAATTTAAATGAAGCGTCAAGCAGTAAAAAGGTCATGAGAAAAATATAAAATGTCACAGAAACGTAACTATGGTGGCTATAGAATATAGATCATCACGTACGCTGTGTAAAAAGACGACAGAAAAACGATGTTATTCAAAGAGAATGTAAAAGGTTGACTTGATATTCTCCCAATTTCCAAAAAACGTAACAATTATTCATAGCTGCAACAGCTGCTGAGATCCTTCACAACTGCAGTTTAACGGCAGTGTTCAGTAGCATAAGATTGTAAAGCATAATAGTAAAGCATGTAGAGACTGTGTAAATCAAAGAGCTGTCCACAGGGCCATTGTGTTAGTGTCTGGGTCTGTAGATGTGGTGAGATTACCAGCCAGTCAGCTGCTAAAGAAGTTACCCAAGCTTGTGATTGGCTCGTGTACAGCCTCCGGTGATGGAGAGGGGGGGTGAAGGGGGAGGGGGAGTTACTGTAAAACAAGCGTTGGGTTTTTTAACTGTCCCACATCCCCCCCTGCTTATTGGATTATCTAAACAGGAAGTGTGGAGGGGCTAGGGACAGGAAGGTGTTTTATGGGGCGACATAAACATCGCCAGCTGCTGCAGCCTCTGTGCGTGCTCCATGCATGTGAACCCGAGACGTGGACTCACTGGACTTTGTGTACTAAGTCTGAGTTTTAAAATGTCTCCCTGTGGAAGACTTATCTTCTCAGACCCAGACAGTGTCCATATCCCGCAAGAGGAGGTGTGCATGGGAGTTTTGTTATTTATATTCATCGGATTTGTGTTTTTTTTTCGGACAATGGGTTGCAAGCTGACGAAAGCAAGAAGCAATGACAGTGTAGCATAGGACCACAGGTGGGAATCGAACCTGCGGTCGCTCCATGGCGCACCACCCCGATGTATTAGGTTCTCGAACCATTCAGCCGGCGTCCGACTCCTGACACAGTATGTTGCGTTTCTTCGAACAGGCGTTGCACCGAACCACAATGATTTATAAAACTTAAGATATATAAAGCGTAGGTCTGGACGGCGGGCCAGGGAGGGACTGCCAGTAGCCGGGGCAAACAACATGTCATTAAAACGGAAAAGCCTGTTTCTTCTCACATAAACTGACCCCAAACAAGGCGGTGTACTCCACTGTTGAGGGCCTTGGGTAGCGAGCGTTCAGGACGCAGATGGAAACGTGCCGAATTTAACCAATAAGCAGACCACGGGAGTAGGAGAAGGGAGGAGAAAAAACACACTTGACATTGTTTCCCATGCGTCAGTGGACCGGGGCAAAGCCATGGTCACAACGCCGCCCACTCGCCACCAACACCAGCTCAGAATAAGGCCTGCGAGGGCCTGAATGGTTTGGGTGGAGAGTCATGCGGATAAGGATCTGGGGCCGTATTCACAAAGCATTTTATCTTACCGCTAGGAGTGCTCCTAACTCGCGCTAAAACATTTTACGTAGGAGTTTTTTCTTAAAAGTTATTCACAAAGCCGCTGAGACCTACTCTTACTAAGGATAAATCACAAAGAGTGAACTAAGAGTGACGCGCCGTTGCTATGGATTACGTCAATTCTCGTGCACGAGTTTAGAAGCGGTCAGTTCGGTGATTGGTTGTTCAGACGAGCCCACTGAATCACCGAAAAACAAGGAAATAGCCTAGGCTAGAAATGAATTCCTATTAAGTAGTTATAGTGCAGTTACCAGAATACACGCATGATGACAATTTTGTGCAGACCACGATAATGACGTTGTAGCCTGCACGCTCAAGAGAGAGAGAAAGCAAACAATAAAAATACGTACAATTTAAAAGAAAATAAATGTTATGAACTACCTAAGTGTTGACTGATTTGTGCCAAGGTGTTTACCTAAAATGTGTTTTCAAAGTGATCCCTAAATGCCTGTCCACTCGGTACCACACGGCCAAATTCCTTGTCATGTTGATCGCCATCATCATCATCATCATCATCGTCTGGCTGTGGAATGTTCCTCCGCTTGCAGAGGTTGTGTAGAATGGCACATACAGTGATTACTGTGCTTGCCCTCTCTGGGGGGAGGCGTATTTCGCCGTGGAGGACATGAAACCGACGTTTCATCTGCCCAATTCCTCTCTCCACAACATTAAAGTATAACATGTAAGTGATTACGCAGATTACGCTTAGTCCTATGCGTAAAACACATCGTATTGGCTCTTTGATGCCTTTTATTTGTTAAATCCATATTTATTATCGTTTACTGATTTCTTCCATATATGCTAGAGCACACAAACATACACGACCGGTTGTGGATTGAGGTAGGGTGTCTAGAGCCACGGTGTCTAGAGCCACGTCTTGCATGGATAGTCACTGTCACCCAGCAAGTGACACCCAACTGGTACATCTCAAAAAGCTGCCTCAGACCGCACACCATTAAAATGCGCGGATCATGGGTAGCTGAAGCTCCAGGCCACTTTGCATCAACATCCTGTAGGCCATGTTAAAATTTGCATCAAAAACAACCTGCGTGTTGATGGAATGCACTTTCTTCCTATTGACGAACACGTCCTCGTCTTTTGATGGCGCAATTATTTTTATGTGCGTCCCGTCAATAGCACCGACCACACCGGGCATACCTGCAAGTGCCATGAAGTTGGCTTTGATCCTGTGTAATTGTTGAATGTCCAAAGGAAAGTTTATGGCACGGCTGACTGATGGTTGCGATTTTTTTAAATCGTCGGCATTGCAAAGTTGCATTTCCCCTGTTGCTAAATAACGTAGTGTGGCCAAACATTTTATTTCGGGACTAATCGGATTATTCCTGTTAGTCGGGGATGTTAATGCATCGCGCACTACTCCACAACAAGTTTAATACCCTAACATTTCGTCTCGCAGGCATTTTACGATTCTTTGTGAATAGGTCTTACTGAGTTAGGAGTCCTCTTGAGGACTTTTAAGCTCTCCTAGACTTAGGTGCTACTTTTAGGCCTAAAATACTTTGTGAATTGCTCTTAGTGAAAAAAGTTAGGAGTCCTAAATTTAAGAGTGACACGCCCATTATTTTTAGGAGTTACTCCTAAATTCGCCAGTTAGGACCTACTTTTAGCCCTAAGATCCTTTGTGAATACGGCCCCTGGACAACAGAGGGAACAGGCCAAAGGGCCCGATCGCTCAGATTAGGGCGGACAGGGTTTGGGGGGGCGGGGGGGGTAAGCGAGTGATTCTCTAGTCCCTGGGGAGGACCAGTGTGGAAAGAACAACATTCTGGTCCCACGCACTGTTGTTGTTTCAGTGGCAGGAAAACAGTCCTTAGTGAGAGTGCGTGGAGCTCGACCGATCCTGGGATCTGACATGGCGGCCTCCCGCCTCCGTCACCCAAGCCCCCCCCACCCCCTGCCCGACCCCTCCAACTCTCAATCGGTGGAAAGCACTCCCCCGCGGCCCCGCAAAGTCAAAAGTGGCGAAACATCCGCTCTCGACATCCACCAAAGGCCCCAAGAGCACTCAACTCCCCCCCCTCCCCCCCCTTAAAACCCCCAAACGACAAACGCAATCATGTACATGATTGCGACCTCCATGACCCCGGCTACCGCTTGACTTCAAACCCCCCGAGTACGGGTTGTCGGATCGAATCCCACGCTGGTTAGGCTCGGAGTCTCTGAGGTTCCACATGTGCCATGTAACACAAGACATGATGTCAGACCCGCTCACCCGCGACGGCAGCAAAGGGTTCCCAGGCAGCCAGCGGAAATACCGTTCATCCAAACATGGCAATTAAACACAGCCGACCATGTCCTTCACGCACAGGGGTCCCCCACGCACTGCGGTGATACGCACAATTAGTCCTATTTATGTCGTCCTGGTCGTTTCGCCCATTCATTCGTTCTGATCGTTATATATGGTGCGTTGTTTTCATTGTTGTTCCGTCATGGCATGTGGCTCGATGTTGTCTGGGTCAATGCGCTCTTGAGCAACTCGTCCAGCTGCTACCACTCAGCCAGTTGTCTCTGTGGTCTGGCACAGTTGGCGCCTCCGTCGGTGTGCAAGTATGTGGGGTGAATGTTCACATAGGGTAGACTCTCTAGTGGTTAGGGTGTTGGACTGCCAACCAAAAGGGTTGAAGGTTCGAACCCCCATGTCTCAATAGTCTAACCCGTAGGCATCCTTGAGCAAGACGCCTCCTAACCGCTACCTGCTCACGTATAACGAGAACAGATATTCAATGTTTGTTGCTTTGGATGAAGGCATCAATTGTCAATCGTCATGCGAAATGTTAAGTCAGTAAAAGTGAAAGATTCAGGTTAAGTAAACGATTTTAAAAAGTGTTTCAAGTGACCCTAGTCACCGCAACATGTCTTCCATCTAAATAGGCTAACCTCTATTTATGCGTTTGTGCAGCAGTGATTTCCGGTTGGACCCCAGGAGCCAAGGGCTGCACGCCGTGAGCAGCTGCTTCCTGGAGACGTGATTGGGGTCTCCCGGGCAGGAAGAGCATGGAGCCCATCAAGAGAGACATGGAGCTGCTGAGCAACAGCATGGCCACCTACGCCCACATCCAGGGTAAGACACCCCCCACCTCCCCCCTAACAAGCTCGGTGTTTACTGCCTTACCCGGCCGTTAAACCTTTGAACATGCAGCCTGCCCTCCAGCACTCCTGGGGAATTCCAAGTCTGTTTCAGTCTCAGCTTCTCGTCATTCACACTCCCCTCTCTCACTCACTCTATATCTTGGTGTCACTCCCTCTCACTCAATCTATATCTTGGTGTCACCCTCTCTCACTCACCTTCTCTCAGTCAAGCTATATCTTGGTGTCAACCTCTCTCACTCACTCTATATCTTGGGGTCCCCCTCTCTCTCTCACTCTATATCTCGGTGTCCCCCCTCATTCACTCACTCTATATCTTGGTGTCCCCCCTCACTCACTCTATATCTTGTTGTCCCCCTCTCACTCAGGTTATACCTTGGTGTCACCCTCTCTCACAGTCTTATCTTGGTGTCACCCTCTCTCTCACTATATATCTTGGTGTCACCCTCTCTCACTCACTCTTTTTCTTGGTGTCACCCTCTCACTCTATATCTTGGCGTCACCCTCGCTCATACACTCTATCCCTCTCTCACCCTCCGATTCTCTATCTCACTCTAAATGTTTCACTTTCACCTCACAGCACCTGTACAGTTCATAATCGCTGAAACCTCAAATATCTAATCTACATGACATCGCCTCACCTTAAATTACATAGTGGGTTACCAAAACACCTTAAACATGACTTTGAACCAGTAAAAGAGAGTGAAGCAAGTATGACCACAGGCCAGAGACGCCAGCGAGCAGAAGGCTGAGTCGACCATAATCAGCGAATGGGCAGTGAGGCTTCTGTAGATAAGCTGCAGCTGGCACCATGAAGTCAGCACCACAGGTCCCACAAACAGGGACTCTTAAGGCCAAATTCTACTTCTGTGTCACACAGCCACAGTGGGTCTCTACGTCACCTGTGTAGCCAACAGGACGCCAATGTCATAGCTCATAGGTGACACGCACCTCTCTTTAAAGTAACGGATGGCCAGTTTTGGCTTTCCAGCTACGTTTTACACTTCATGTTTGATAGACAAGTTAAGGATGCACAGTATTTGCCAATTTGCATGACTTCTTCATAGTATGAACATCCCCTAGATGTCACGAACTTGGCCCTGAAATAGTTACTTTGGGCCTCCACACAAAACCATAAACCCACAAGCTACAGAGCAGGGACCGACGGTCGTCATGGTGACTGCATGTAACCGGACTTCCTCTCCCCTTCTCCCTCAGCCAACCCCGAGAGCTTCGCCCTGTACTTCATGATGGGCGTGTGCTTCGGCCTGCTCATGGCGCTCTGCCTCCTGGTGACGGGCATTGCCTGCCGCCCACGGCGCCCGGCCAAGGCGCCAACCTCCCCCGAGAGGCGGCGTCTCAAGGAGTCCAGCGAGGAGGACGGCGACGAGGACGACGACGAAGACGACGACGAAGACAGCATGGCAGACGACCGGACCCGCGAGCTGGTGGAGGTGGACGGTGGTTGCGAGATGCTCAAAGTGACAGTGGCGCCGGCGAGCGAGCACGGCAGCAGCCGCTCCAACGGGACGCTGAGGAGCGTCAACGTGTTCGCCTCGGCCGAGGAGCTGGAGAAGGCGCGCCGTCTGGAGGAGCGGGAACGCATCGTCCGCGAGATCTGGAGGAACGGCCAGCCGGACATACTGGCCACGGGCACTGGCACCATCGGACGGGTGCACTACCACTAGCGGGGGAGGCTAGGCCCAAAACCCGGCCTGGACCGCTGCCTTAAGGGGCCTACACACCGCCCAGACTCAAACCAACGGCCAACTGCCTTTATCCGACCACTCCATAGCCTCTCGTCTGACCCGTTCGGCAGAAAAGTTGCATTGAAACATACCGCAGTAGCGTGTTTGTTTGTTCGCATTTGCGCCTGATGCAATAAGTCTCCTTTACATCGGGGGGCGCTAGTCTCGTGGCAATAGTCCGCCCCTCCCACACGCCGCGCTGATTCGCTAGCAATCAGAGGCTCTGATTCTCAGACCTCAACGCTCCCAGACTTTGCAAGTTTAATCAGGCAAGACACCGTCCGTGCAGTTCAAAAAGCTTCCATCACAGCTGAACACACCGAACAGATTTGTTCCCGAACTCGTCCGAGTCACCCCAAACGTTTCAGATTGCCAACGGTTGGGCCAGTTTGTTCAATGCTTTAATGACTATTAAGCTACTATGGTTTCACTATAGAGGACCCTGACCTGTCGGGCGCTTTGTCGCACCATCTTGGACGAACTCACGTCTTCTTCTGTTCGTTTTTTGTTATTGATGCATACATGTGAATAACTTGTGATTTTTACACAACCACTCGTGCGATTAAAGTTTTGTATTTCACAAAAAACGAATGCCTTTACAAGTACAAGATACAAGCTACATGTCTTGATTCTAACGAGCCATACCACTCACACTGTAGGAGTCTTATCTCAGTAGTAAATACTTTCCTAAGTACCCCCCCACCACGTTATCATCGCCTTCCAGACAGTCACTTCCTGTGTTTTCTTTCCCACAATTCCCAGCAGTCTCGTCCTATTTTAGCTCTCGCCCGGCGCTCTCTCTCCCTGTCTCGGCTAACTGAAGAGCAGTTTGTTTCGCGCCCATGAAAGAGACCGTTTGTCCGCACAAGAGCAGATACCTCGACCGGCGTAAACTGTAGGTGCAACCACCCAATGCTGCCAGCAAGTTCCGTGAGTGGAAAACTGAGGTTCCGAATAGGTATCCCCACCATGTGAGACATTTTTTTCCCCCAGTCCTACTGGGCCGGGACGCATGAAGCGGTTGGTTGTTGGCGCTCCCGGGCTAGGCGGGTAACCTGTCACGTGTGGTAGCGCGTGGCCCAGGGCCGGTTGAATCAGCGCGTGTTTTGGGTGCCAGAGAAAACAAATCAGGGGACTGTTGACCCAGACGGTGACTAACGGGTCTCTCCTGATTGGCGGTATGTGCACCTGTGGGCGGTAACAACTATTCCATATTGGCCACCTAACCCTAACATTTAGAGATGGATATATATGCACAAAAAGATCGATAACAAAGATAGAGTTGGAAAGACAGACGCATATATAAAAGATTGTCTGAACACAAATAGTCAAATAAAAGATTTATTGAAAAGGACAAATAATTCAAAGATTAGGAAACGGTAAAAAAAAAAAAATACATTTCAGCTTCCAATTTGAAACAAAACCGATTCCATATATATGTGTTGCGTCAGTCCAGTCTAACAGGCTGCACGGACAGGCGCGTCGGACAACATGTTCTGCTACTCTGCTGCAGTCTCCCGTCGTTATATCTTCTCACAGCCGAGCATCGCTTCTTTCCCTCTTCCCAGGCCATAAATAACAAAAAAAGGGCACGATTTAACTGAACAGCAGCGTCGGTATGTTGCCAAAACTGAAGCGCAAACGTATATCTAAGTAATTATCATCGCTTCGTAAAAAAAAACAAATATTTTTGATCCTATCATAAAATGTGAACACAAAGGCCAGCTGCACCACCCTTAAGCAGTAACCGACACCTCTACAGCAAACCAAATGGCACGGTCACTAATCGTCTCCGAATTTAAAAGCAGGGTAGCATATCCACAATCAATGAGAACACGTCAAAATACAGATAAAAACACCCACGGGTGACGAGCGAAATGACAGAGTGGCAGCGCGTGGAGGGAGATTGAACTGAAGACCCGAGAAAACAACGGCGGGCGCGAATGGTGACTTTCTTTATGGATATCGTGGATATCGAATTCTGTATGTGTATTTATAATTGGTCCCGTGGAATAAACGCAATTAATTAACGTAATGATTCAACATTCCATGCAGTATACAGTTGAATTCATTAACCTAAATTAAAGTAAAAGTAAAACCCTTTGATCTTTCGCTGTTTGCCCGACCCCGTTCAGTTGGAGCGGTACAGAGGGTTAACAGCTAGCAGTACGGACTCCCTATTAAGGTCAACTCCATGTTAATCTAAGGCACAAATGCAATTTGCTACTCATGCGTTTCTCAGAAGACCTGTCCGTCTGTCTGTCTCGCCCACATTAACGGCCTCGCAAGGCGACCGACCAAAACGGGCCTCGATATCACATAAGACCCAGTGCTCGCTGACCATTTTAGGTCAATTAACTCCAATCTCTCCTTTTCCCGCTCCCATCTTCCCTCCTATTACAAAATTGCCGATACATTTATAACCAACTTTAAACCTTAAGAGAAAGATGAGAGGACTCGAAGTGCAACAAAAAAAAAAAACGACAAATCAAAATCCCCAAACGAATCTGTGATCATAAACAGCGCTCTGAGAGTGAGGAGGAGGTGACGCAGAGGAGGAGGAAGAGGAGGAGGAGACCCCCAGACAGCCTGGAGGTGGTGAAGACGCACTACTTGGGCGCGGCGGGCTCGGCCTTGCTCTCCTTGTGCTCCAGCTCCATGGTGTCGTCAGCCAGCTCCCCCTCTTCCCCGCCCTGGAACATGTCGTGGGTCCACTTGGGGCTGGCCCCGCCCTTGCGGTAGACGAAGCGGCCCCGGCGGGTGGGGAAGGGGCCCCCCCGCCCGCGGCCCCTGGTGTCCACCCAGCCCTTCTCGCCGTCGCGGTCGTCGTGCTGGAGGGAGACGGTGAGGTGGGGGGGGGGGGGAGAGGCGGACGGGAGGTTTAGCGAGAGCGGGGGCGGTGAGGAAGGGCTTTGGCATTAAGTGATGAAGGACGCGGTTATCGGCGGCGTTGACATAGAAGGGTGATACAAGTGAATGCATGAGGGGATACCTTCAGTAGCTTAAAGGTTAAAGGGGTGACATCATTCCACCAGGTGGCCGTTTGACCAGCCATTACACGCCGTTTGAATGGGTAGACCAGCAACGTTTGCTACAGTCCACTATGGAGGCTGGTAGACTGATCTATCCCAGCATACATCTAGGTTGACACGCCCACCAATGATGTCACTAAGGCATAGGGAAGGGCAGATTTTCAAACGGCTTGTAATGGCGGATCGCACTTGCACCTTGCGGCATGATATGACCCCTTTAAAGTTATGGAAATCAAGTTTTGAATCATTCAGAAAGATTTACGTCATATCATTTGCAATGCTTTCTGAACCGCACGTTTGTATAACAACTCACCAGCTCCACAGACTCACCAGGACACATTTCCAGTGATCAGAAATCAATCAACAACGCTCAATACTGAGCCTCGCCTTTTGAGAAGGGATTCTGGGATTTGTAGTTTTCTAAAAGAAATCATCTTCTGCTTCACCACTTCGACTGATTGGGTATTTGCTATAAGATTACATCACATTCAATTAAAGGAAGTCTATGAATTAATGAAATGAACGGGGATGTTTCGGGGACTGACCAGGTAGTACTTCCGGCTCTTCGGGGTGTACTCGGGGTCCCACTCCTCGTCGGGGGGTCTCACCGGGGGGTTCATGTTGTTGGCCGGGTTACCGTTGCTGCTGCTGTTGTTGTTGTTGTTGTTGCCTGGGTAACCACCCCGGTTCCAACCCCTCCCCCGGACCCTGGGAAACTGAAACATCCCAAAAAAAAAAAAAAAAAAACGGTTGGGTTACTCGAATAAACAAACATAGGATGAATTTTTCACTTTCAAATCCAACGTGCAAAAATATAGATTTTGAATCTTAATGTGATCCCAGCTGAAGGACTTTAGGAGCCAGGGGTCAACAGAAAGGATCGTCTGTACAGGGAGAGACGGTCTGAGCTGGTGGAGGAACCGGCCCCCAGTCTCAGTCGGGTCACACGGTGTGGTTTAGGGGCGCCGGGGGGGGGGGTCACTTACAAAGCCACGTCCCCTTCCCCGGTCCATGTTGTGGCCCTCGTAGTCACGGGGGCCCCGGTCCATGGGGCCGGCGTAGTCCCGCGGAGGGTAGCGGCCGTGGCCGTAGCCCTCCTCCATGTGGTCCCCCGGGGCCCCGGGCGGCTCCCCCCCGTAGTCCTTCCCCCTGAAGGGAGGGGGGTACGGGGAGGGGGAGGAGGAGGAGGAGGAGGAAGAGGGAGAGCGGTCCCGCTTCTTCTTGCTCTTCCTGCGGGCGGGGGGGGGAGATGGATGTTTAGAGGAGGTACAGCGCCGACCGATGGCAGAGCTAGAACACTACGGGGACACCGATGGAGTCTAGTGTGGGGGGGCGGGGGTCCCAACCTGGGGGTCCCCTGAAATACATACAGCGTCTCAGAAGATGACTGAAATAAGCTGAAATGGATTTTTAATTATCCATTTTAACATCCAAGTCTCTTAGACCTCCTGTATATACGAACCAATGATTATTTATAACTACGAGGAAAATACCCTTCAGGCATGCTAGAGCAAGACGCACTTAGCAACTCCCTGGTCATTAATGACCAGGGAGTCAGTACTGCAGTGAATATTAAATCCACCGCAAATCGCTTTGGGTGTAGTGCCCAATAATTGTTGAAACGTGCCCGATAACAGTTCCCGATAATTGTTGAAATGTGCCCGATAACAGTTCCCGATAATTGTTGAAACGTGCCCGATAACATTTCCCGATAATTGTTGAAATGTGCCCGGTAATTTATAAAAAGTGCCAGATTAAAGTGTGCGATAATTGAGTAAAAACCAATGAGTAATAACATGGATGCATCCAGAGGCGGTGAAGGCCTCGGAGGTCCTCCACCGCCCGGTGAGGACGTAAAGCGTGGCTGCTCACTTGGACTTCTTGTGGTGCTTTCCAGCTTTCTCAGAGGAGCGCTCCCTGCTGGGTCCGCGGGAACCCCCGGAGCTCTTGGCCCCGTCCCGCTTGGACTCCTTCCCAGCGAACCTCTTGCGCCTCTCAATATCCAGACGCAGGTCCATCACGTCACCTTTGACCTTTTTACTAGGGTCCTGCGGAGAGAGACCGCCGACGGACAGGTTAGCCAAACGCTACACGAGATAGATTGAGCAAATAATTTACATTTTGCGTTAATAATTCTTAGTTTGCCTGGTAGGGGGGTTGTAATATGTGGAGTGTGTGCCGTTCATGGGAGAAGGTGTATCAAACTGGGTTTCTGTTACAAGAGATGCAGGATGTACAATCTAAAGTGGTGTGATACTCCCTCTGCTGGTGATGTTGAAAAATACAGTTTTAAAATCACTGATCACATGTTTTAGCGTGAGTAGTTCCAGTACTGCCATTAGTATTCAATCATCAAAAATAAAACTTAACACTAACAAAACCTATATATACACACACAAAAAGGTGCACCTCAATAAATAAAAATATTGTGGAAAGGTTCATTCATTTTAATAATTCATTTTTAAATGGAAGTGAATTCACTTTTCCACAATATTCGAATTGATTGAGATGCACCTGTATATATATATATATATATATATATATATATATATATATATATATTCACATTCCTCACATCTCCATCCAGCCATTCAGAAGAGGCCAGAGCGAGAAGCATGCACAGAGCAGTTTCATAACAGACACGTGAATCACATTGGGTCAGTGGTAGCTTTTTTTTTTGGGTGGATTATCGGAGGAAATACTTACAAGGTAAAGGCATTGATAATGGTTTCCGTGAGGACTCTGGATCTTAAGTCACCTCCTGACAGCCTTTGCTTGGGGCTCGTATGTACCCAATCAATAACCATATTGTCATAGGCCTGGACTCGCTCAGCGCGTTACACAATACGCAATTGGGGCGCTTTTTCAACTTAGACTTTTATGCATCCTTTGAAAGAAAAGCACATAGCTGAACACTGCTGCTTTGCACGAGGCTCAAGATTGACCTTGAGCTTTTGTTTTTTTGGCTTTGTTTCTCCAAAAAAAGAAGAGGTGAAATGTTTGGTTATTAAAGACTGGGTCACCTTGTAGCTGGTCTCCTCCACATCCTCAAACAGGTGAGAGTGTCTCTTAAAGGCACTGGGAGAGAGATCGATTCTCCTGGAGGGGGGAAAGGAGACAGGGTTTATTAGGTGGGGCTATTAGAGACGCTGTGAGTATCCATACAACTGTAGAATAAAGATGCTTTGTGCCCTTTGTGATGCGTTAAATCTGTACATGAATATAATGTACAATACTAAATATAAAGTTTTTACTATATACACACACAATAACACACCCAATGATTAAACAGGATATTTAAAAAAATACTGTACTCATGTTTACTAATGCAGTTTTTCTTTTATATCTTTGATGTATAAAACTAGGCTGCCAACTTTTACATGACCTACTTCAAACATAGCAAGATACCGTGAGCACACGCTGAACGCGTGAGGTCAGATCCCCGTACGACGGCGGGACGCTACCTGTGGATCTCGGGGCTTTTCCTTGGCTTCATCATTTCTACCTCGGCCGCTTTCCTTTGGTAGACGGCAAACCTCTCGCTCAGACTCATGTCCGAGGAGCGGAAGTGTTGGGCTGCACCAAACCAGAGACAGAAACACAAGAGTTGAACATCCCCAGAAGGCCCCCGAAAACACGGATAAAATATAAATGAAATAGCAGTGGAGCGATTTTAGTCCCGTCGTGCGGCTTTGCATCGTGTCACGGACAGACCTGCCCGCTCTACGCCCTGCCGTGGCCGCGGTGCGCGCCCAGCTCCCCCACGCCTCACTGTACCTTTGATGTAGTGCACGATAGTGACAATGTGCTGAGCGAACAGATCCGAGGGGCTCTGGCGCAGCTGAGCCAGCTGCATCTGGTTGAACACCGAGCGGAACTCAGAGTCCTTCTTGGGGGGTGCGATGGCGGCGGCGGCGGTCAGCTCTCTGGAGGCACGCCTCTCGATGGGCAGAGAGGTGCTGGGGACGGGGCGGGGGGGGGAGACACAGAGCAGGAGAGAGAAATACGGAGAGAAAGGCATGGGAGTTATAATAGTGTTGAGAGAGGGTTATATAAATAAAGAGAGCGATGGGAAAGAGTTAGGGAGCGAAAGTGCAACGTAAATAAAGAACGATAGGGATGAGTTATCTAAAGAGACATGGATGAGTGGTACAGAGAGAGACATGGATGAGTGGTACAGAGAGACATGGATGAGTGGTACAGAGAGAGACATGGACGAGTGGTACAGAGAGAGACATGGATGAGTGGTACAGAGAGAGACATGGATGAGTGGTACAGAGAGAGACATGGATGAGTGGTACAGAGAGAGACATGGATGAGTGGTACAGAGAGAGACACGGATGAGTGGTACAGAGAGAGACATGGATGAGTGGTACAGAGAGACATGGATGAGTGGTACAGAGAGACATGGATGAGTGGTACAGAGAGAGACATGGATGAGTGGTACAGAGAGAGACATGGATGAGTGGTACAGAGAGTGACATGGATGAGTGGTACAGAGAGAGACATGGCTGCAGGAGACAGATCCATAAAGTGAGAGAAGAAGAGGTAAGAACTAATGGAATGGGTGTCGGGTGTCAGTCCAGGGGGGGTCGCCGCGGCGTTGCACGTACCCGGGCATCTCGTCCATGGCGGACATCTTCTGCTCAAAGTCGGCGCGGGTGATGGACATGCGCGAGGCCGGGGAGCCGTCGCGGGCCGCCATGGCGGCGGGGAACAGGGGCCGGTCCCGCTCCTGGCTCTTGGAGCCCCGGTGCAGCGGGGGCGGCAGCGGCATGGGCGACGGGCTCCGCCGGTTCTTCTCCCTCTCCTTCTCCTTCTTCTCCTTCTTCTTGGCCTTCTCCTCCTTCTTGTGCTTGCGGCTGCGGTACACGCTCTCCTCCGGCTCCGCCTCGCCTCCCGCTGCGGCCGCCGCCGCCGCCGCCGCGGCAGCAGCCTCCCTGCGGCTCTTCTCCTTGGCGGGCAGGGGGTAGGAGGTGGGGTAGCCCGTCTCCTCCTCCCACTTGCCGAACATCTCCCGCGTCGAGAGCGCGCTCTGGGGCTTGGCTCCGCCGCCGCCGCCGCCGCCGGCGAGTCCCTCGCCGCTGTCCTTCATGCCGTGGGCCTTCAGGAACTCCTCCTCGCCCGCCGCGAAGAAGGGCAGCACCTTCTCCTCCTTGGCCTCCCTGAAGGAGGCGCCGGAGGCCGGCAGGCTGTAGGCGGAGCCCGCCTTACTGCTGCTGCTGCTGCTCTTCTCCGGGTCGCGCTCCTGCCGGTCCAGATCCTTGTCCGCAGACTTGTTCTCCGCCAGGAACCTACAGAGGAAGAGGGAACGCCCTTATTAGGAAGGTTGTATGACTAGGTCGCTACTAACTTTAATACATTGATCCCAAAGAAAAGACTATCAATACGTTGAAGTCCAATAAATGAACGTTCTGGTTCCTTCAGCAGGGGGACCCCACAGAACCCTACAGCAGGGGGACCCCACAGAACCCTACAGCAGGGGGACCCCACAGAACCCTACGGCAGGGGGACCCGACAGAACCCTACTTTTTGAACGCGGAGGTGATCCCCGTCTTGTCGCCGGCCTTGGGGTCCTCCTTGGAGAAGAAGCCGAACCCTCCGAAGGTGGCCGTCTGCCCCGCCCTGGGGGGGCTCTTGGACGTGTCCTTGGGGGGCGGGTCGTCTCCGACGGTCCTCCACAGGGGTCCCTTGCTCCCGGAGCCGCCCGCGTCCTCCTTGGCGCCGGCCGCCTTGGGGCTGGTGTCGTAGTCGATCCACTTCCCCCCGGCCACCTTCTCTATGGAGCTGCCGTCGGGCCGCTCCTGGCTCTTCTCCCGGGCTTCGGGCGGGCCGTCCCCGGCCTTCTCCTTGGGCTCCTTGGCGCCGGGCTTCCCCTTGGTGCCGCCCTTGCGGTGGCGGGGGGAGGGCGAGCGCGAGCGCGACGAGTAGCTGGAGCGCCGCGAGTGCCGGGAGTGCGCCGACGACGAGCGGTCCGAGTAGCGGGAACGGCTGCGGCTTCCCGAGCGCTTCCGGGGCGTGCGGGAGCGGCCCCGCCGGGGGCTGTGGGGCTGGGGGGGGTGGTTGTGGTGGTGGTGGTGGTCTTGGTCGTGCCAGCCCCCTCCCCCTCCGCCGCCGCCGCCGCCCCTTCCCCCTCCACGACCTCCTCCTCCTCCTCCTCCTCCTCCGCCGCCGTCGTCCTGCCAGTTGTTGGCCCGGTAGCCGTAGTTGTTGCCGCCGCGGTTCTGGTAGCGCCCGCGGGGGTAGTAGCCGCGGTTCCTGCCCCGGTACTGGAAGGGCCTGCGGTAGCCCCGGTTGTACCCCCGGTAGTTGCCCCGGTTGTTCTGGTAGTCCCGGCTGGGGTAGTTCCTGTGGGGAGAGTGGGACCGGGAGCGGGACCGGGAACGGGAACTGGAGAGAGAGAGAGAGGGGGAGGGAGGGAGGGAGGGAGGGGGAGAGAGACAGAGAGAGAGACGGGGGAGGGAGGGAGGGAGACAGAGACAGAAAGAAACAGAGATAGAGAGACAGAGAGAGAGACAGAGCCAGAGAGCCACACAGAGAGAGAGAGAGAGAGAGAGAGATAGAGAGACAGAGACAGAGACAGAGACAGAGACAGCGAGAGCAAGAGAGAGAGACAGAAAGAAACAGAGATAGAGAGCCAGAGCGAGAGCAGGAAAAACAGGAAGAAATTAATTAGTTTACTACTAGTAATGTTTGCCAAGTACACCTTTGGAAGAACCTTTAATCCAAAGCCAATATTTTAAATCAACACAAAGCTAAACCGTTAACTAGGTAGTTAAACAGCCGATGATGATATATTAGTCATCTAGGAGGGAAGACCCAAGGAGCAGGATGGTTTGTACTGTCCAACTACAACTAATATAAAACAATAAATCAACTGCTGCCTTTCAAAATGGCTGGCTAGCATATAGTACTACCAGAGCAAGCTCACACCTTCATCTAGTCTACAAACCACTTGCACTAGCATGGAGGCTAGCAATACAGTATCAAAGTCAATCAACAGTAAAAACTAAACCATACATTTAATATCTCAAATGAGGCCAATCTAATTCTAGACCTACAAACATTTGAGGCTTGCATGTTAGTGACTGGTGCCAGCAGGGGGCGACACTGCAGGATGGAAGAACATTTAACACGGCCATGATCTGATCACACTCATTCTCACTATACCCTGTGTTATAGGTAGGTCATATGCAAAGAACACACATGTACTTCATATGTGTAGAGAACACTAAGGAGGTTATAAAGATAAACATTCAAGGGAGTAACTATGCACTCTTTAAAGTTAGTCAATATTTGTTCAATGAAACTTCAGTTACTACTTGGGTTTTGAGAGCTGAAAGTTCAAATAACATGAATAAATATTGATATAGTACTAATGACGCAAATAGCTACGGGACTATATCAATAAGGGGTCGACTAGAACAATGCAATTCATGTGAAGAAGACTAGCAGACAAAGTTTCACTGACACATAACACACTGAAAGACCACACCACAAATGAGACAACTAGTAAAAACCAAAACAAGCCATATAACTAAAACCATCGTAATACTTAGGACTGACTAACAGTGCCTCACTGACTCCACTTTGCATGTAAAACAGCAAGCAAATCCATAGAGAGCTAGGCTCATGCAAATTCTGCTTTTAGTATAACCAAAGCACCGTGATACTGACGCGCAAGGCAGTGGGGTTGATATTTAAATGAGCGATTGCTCAGCTTACCTCTTCTGACTCCTCATGACGATTATTGAACTCACTTTACCCGCGTCAGTAAAGAGCATAGCACGCTAGCGGGGCTGTTCCCATTGATATGCTAGGTGGGCCTAGGCAGACAATCAGATCCGGCCCGGTACAGCTACCCTCGCTGCCCTTTGACCAAGTAATCAATGACCTGCTGTGGAGTCCTCAAACAAACCACCACCCTTCTGTCAGCCTACGTTCACGGGGGACAGGCCTATGGCAGAGAGGGCGGCTTGAGGCCCCTGGATCCCAGCCTAAAAACACAACCGGGAGCGCACGGCACCACAGCTACAAATCCACGGCCACGGTGTGTGGCGACGAGACCGAAATAAAACAACTGCAACCGACGAAACCTAATATTGAGCTCCGTAATCTCCCGCGGATCCCTTGTCGGACAGCCCTTCAGCATCAGTGGTGGAGTGAAAGGACTGACGCCAAGCTTCAGTTTCAAAATAGTAATTGTACTCCCAACTGAATAACCGCACCGAGTCGTGTTCTCGTCAGCGTGAACTGGCTTCAGGGCACATCCGGCTTCCGCGAGACGGAGGTCTCGTCGAGGGAAACAGGTTAGCGTGTAACAACACACAGGAGGAGGAATGTGGTTTGGTCTACGATTGGCTGACGGCAAATGTAAACGCCTGCCGGCCCCGCCCTCTGCGAGCTTCACCAAGCGGGGCGTGGGAACAGTGGTTAAGGTGAGGAACGCCCTTTTCAACGTGTAGTCCTCAAACCCACAAGAGCACCACAAAGAGACGTGGCGGAAGTCGAGTTTCATTACTAAGCAGGAGTTCTGTATTAGGTTTCACATCCTTCTATTCGTCGAATAGACGAATAGATTGAATTGGTGACCATCGCCATGGTGATGAGCCTACAATGGTGAATTTCACGGTGAAACACTGAACTCTGTTTGACCGCAGTGATAGGGCACTGGTCCAGAGAGGATGGTTTAAAAACACGGAGGAGGTGGTCTGGTTTACCTGTAGCGACGCTTCCTGGACCTGGAGCGAGAGCGGCTTCGGGAATGGGACCGGGAGTAAGACCTGGACCTGGAGCGGGTCCGGGATCTGGTGCGAGACCGCGGTGGGGAATCTGGTGCCTTGGACATCTCTGTGGCCGTCTTTGTTTGAGTTAGTGGTCCCTGAAAATACACAAGAGAATCTGGGATGACGTTCATCTTTTTGATTTTTTGAAGCGAGTTACAAGTCAGGCTGAGTGAGAACTATCGAAGCATATGAACAAAATGAGTGTGGCTTCGTTTATTCAAGGTTTGCATGAATATTATTGTTTTTTTAATAGCATCAAAGTTACACAAGAGAGCTGATATAGCACCTAGAATAAACTGCAGCTCAAACTCTTTATTATTTGCGTGCATGCAACATCCGAAGTCATGGTGGTCACGAAACAGAGAAACACATTGTTAGTCTCAGCCCAACACCATTTTCGAGACACATCACAGGGGAAGTAAGCAGCTGTTCTCCAAAAAGTGCGCACACAATGTCCCCGGGGTCCAGCAGCATCACCGGCCCTAATCGGGGCTCTATGTTTCCAGAGCCGAAAAGACAGCCTGGGTCTGGGAGAATGCCTGCAACGCCTGGAACCCTTTCAGCGAGATCCCTTCACCTCAGCCTCATGATACTCTGGCCAACAGCCCCTCTGAACACCCCCTCTACGACCTTCATGGGAGCGCCAGTGGAGATGGGGGGGGGGGGGGGGGGGATAAAGATGACTCCTTTATAATGGAACTTATTTACAGCATGGGGGGGGGGTGCCCTCGGGGTAAAGGGCTCTTAAATAGAGCAATTACCCCAAGGACAGCTGTAGCCATCCCTGCAGTAGATAGGATCAACAACGCAAGACTCACCCTGCAGCCGGAGGGGAACGGAGAAAGATCCTCCTTAAGGAGAAGGCCAACTAGGTCGCACAGTGCTCTGGCAATAACAAGGGACTCAGATTACGGTTTACCCTTTAGTCCCCCAAATGATAAAAAAACAATAAAAACAATCCAAAAGATGGTAGAGTGACACAGACCGGCTAAGGATGAGTGCCTGGTAGTGTAAGACCCCATGAAGAAAGCAACAATAAGATGGCGTAGTCATATCCCACTAAAGATCTCGGTTAGACAGAGATTATGAAAAAAAGGGACCACCAAATCCTGCCCCAGGTTTGGCGTAGCCAGGAATCCAGCTCTGCTTTCGTTCTGCGCTGCAGTAAGCCGTGCAGCTGTTGGTTGGATGGTAGCATCCACCCTCTCGACAGAATCCTTAATCAATTATGATAACCGTATTACTGCATGAATAATGCTCCCAGCTCCTTAGAAACTCAGCTGAATACGTGCTTTTCTGAAGGTCTGATGAGCGCAACACAAGATAGGAACGTGTGTGAATTTGTGAATGGGCCAAGTATACCTCAGAGGAAAGGGGTTGGGCAGCAACAGATAAAATCATCCAGTCCGACCCCATAAATGTGTGATATAGGTCAAAAATAGTATCCAGACCCCCATGTACAGTCTACCTGTAGACATCCTACAAGATACCCTAACTGTCCCTACATGCTCCTCATTGCCCTGCATCGGAATTAACTGCGTGTAGCTCCGGGAAAGGCATATTCTGGTGACTAAAGCGTCAAATTCATGGCTGAGAAATTACAACATGCACAGCCCAGAGAAGGACAAGGAGTGTGTCACAGTTCACGGACCTCCTCCCCGCTGAAGGACCCTTGAGACCTTCAGAGCGGTGGGGTGGAACCATGCGTGGCTGAGGACACCACCGGAGTGTCATCAGGTCGAGAGGCTGCTGCTACGGCTACCTGGATTGTCCATTCAGCTGCTAACCAAACAACAACTGTTGATCCTCAACTCCACAACCGACTGCAGACTAAGGGCCCCTACACCAAAGGGCGTCTTTACAGAGTGACTTAGAAACCCACTATCAGCATCTCATGTAGATGACTGCAATCGACAGGAGAGGATCTGTAGCTCGGCACTCAGGGAGCTTATCTCGACTGGTTGGGCTTGGTTGAGCACGAGCAACTCTCAAAGCGGAAAACCGACTTTGTTGAAACATGACTGTCAGCAAATGTGGTCACCTGCATGACAGCCCATCAGTCTTGATTTGATGAAAAGGCACACGAGTATTGCAGGCAGGCTTTAGATTTTTTTTGGGCCTCATGGCATAATTGTTTGAGTCTTGTTTTAAGGTTAAGCTTGCATTAAGCATCAAAAATGCCTTACGACTTAGGCAGATATTAATATGGAATGAAAAACAACACACAGATTGGCTTAGGATATGGCCAATGGGGCACAGTGAATCAGAAGCGTTGGGAGAGTAGTTAGGTTACATATGAGAATTTGGCCTAAATATGACTTTAATATGGCATTAATTTGTAACCATGATACCTTTAATTGATTTCATATAAACAGGTTAACACACCACAGGCTAAAGTTAAACCAACTGTATTCTCAAATGCCTAACTTGAACAAACAGACCCATCAAATCAAATAGGATAGGATTCCCGTAAGCCCAGAAAGAGATAAGGTAAACACACTGCATTTGCCCTTTAGCAGAACATATGCCCACCCACATGATAGGAGTAAAGGGCAACTGGATGATAGTTTACAAATATACAACTCAAACCTAGTCATTCAGAATGCTTAATTACATGTCGAGGGTGTGAAGTTGAACCAGTGCCTGATTTGACTGATACCAATTCATCAAATGATTAACGTTTTGATTAAATGAATAATCATCCACGAGTGTTAACTCGAAGACACACTGCGATAGACCGAAACTGGCCTCCACAGCTAAAAAACAAAGCTATAAACCATAACAATAAAGCCAACGAATGAACATCTACTACATCACACACAACTTTATTTATGAAACTGGCTTGAGTCATCTTCACATCATGCAGCCCAGTGCCAACCACCAACATGGTTATAAAAACAAGCATGTTGGCGCATCCGAACCCCGAACTGCCCGTCAATCAAGAGGAGACCCGACCACGAGACCGACCTCCCCTGAGCACGAGACAAGACACACAATAAAAGCAACACTCGGGTCCGCTGAGGATCCGTGTTATCCGCATGGTGCAGTCCCCAGCACATAGCCCTCTAGCCACACACACACACTCTCTCTCACACACTAAATAACACGCCAAGTCATTCGCTTACATTATTGGATTGCCGTTGAACGCCGTATACTGTTAGTATTGACCCGGGCCATACTCGTTGAATGAAGCAGAACTTACCTTTTTGTGTAACACCGCAGACTCTCTCCCTCTGTCCGTGTTGACTCTGATCAGTGCCTTGCTCAAAGTGAGGCTACCGCCGAAGCTTAGCCGCTTGTAGCTTCCTGGTTGTGCAGGCTGATCCTGCGACCGTCGGCCCCCACGGTTAGCGCACTAACTAGCTGCTAGCTAGCTAGCGGTGGATATGTATTTTGTTAACCACTGGGAACGAGATTAACCCCGTTGGTTGTAGGGTGAAGCTCCGCAGTTTTAGACGATGCGAGTGTTAGCGACCGTAAAAACGTTTCATTTTCTATGTGCTGTCGCTCGATACTACGACTAGCAACCGCCTCCTCGAGTGCGCTGAGTGGAAGTCTCGCGAGACATGGCGAGGACACGAGATGAATAGCAAAGTCAATTTCCTTACGTTTTGTATGAAAATTACCTAAAGTCATATTTTATCTCATAAATGTCACTCAATGACAGTAAATACACTGCAAACTATGCTATTTGCCCTTGAAGCCAATGGCAAAAGTCTGACTTTTTATTTATATTTATGTTTTATTTTTTAAAGAAATCTCCTGGAAATTTGGACAATAAAGAAAACACAAACGAAAGTAGTCTATCTGATTGGGCCTTTCATTGATTGTACCCAAGGCTACATGTTTTTGTAATGGCATACTTTCGTCATTTGTTTGTGCCTTTCGCCCATGGTAACCCAACCACCGTTTCCTCAACACCAGTTAGTAGGTGAGGGGTATTTATGCTGCACTATTTCCGTCTCTAACAACATCATAATAATAATAATAATACATTTAATTTAGAGGCGCCTTTCAAAACACCCAAGGTCACCTTACAGAGCATATAGTCATCATAAATTTTTTAAAAAACAAGACATTGTGGAAAAAATAAATAAATAAATAAACATAAGCAATAAGAAATAAATAAAACAAAAACAAGACAAAACAAAACAAAAAACAAACAAAACAGTGATCAGTTAGACGTTGTGTGCGAGTTTGAACAGGTGTTTATCATGCCAGCCGTACTATCTTCAGGGCAGGCGTGAGGGGTGGTGAAGTGAGGAATTAATACTGCTGAACTGATACTGTTCGGTTATAGACTTTGTAAATGTTGTCTTCGTGTAATAATTAAGAATCGTCTCAATCGCCACGCACATTAACTGAATCGTATTGTTTTCCTACTTACTCGTGTTGACGTTTTTAGCAGTAATCCTCACATGTTTAATATTTACTGGCTAAACTTGAAGTTAAACTATGAGCATTTTATTTCATAGGACTAAATGGCAATTACTTGTGTTGGCCAAACCATGAATGCAACGGTTGACTAGTTGACTACTGACCTTTGCCTAAAAGTTTACAACGTAAAGAAGACAACGTTACTATTATAGTCTGAGAAAAATGTATACAATTGCAAATACATTGTGACCAATCAGGCACTTCTGTGCTAGTTGGGTCCATCCATGATGTATCCGAAAATACTATGAGTATACTTTAAGCCTATTTAATGTCTTCAAATGTTAATGTGTTATGACTGCAAAGTCCATCCATAAACCGAGACAACAATAACGCATCCACAGGTGTCTGTCCCTCCGCCCCCTGTTTCCAACACCCATTATAATAACACCCGCGGCACTTTCCTGAAATGACTAGCTCGTAGTCTTGCTGTAAATCCGAAATCCCCTCCAGCGGTTTCAGAGTGCGTGTGCTCTCAACCATGGTCCTTCTGTTTCTCCCCCAGACACGCTCCTGCCAAACAGGCAGAGCAGGTGTGACTACCCGTGTAAACAATTAAACTGGACTATAATTGTTTGAGTTTTTAATGAGGATTTCATAAGCCCCAGGGTGGTATAGCCCTAACGTGTTCCTATATGGGCTAATGGCAGACTAAATATAATATATTGAAGTGTTTGTTACGAATTCCCCGTCGGGAGCGTATACAAGTGTTTTGGCGACCGGTTTTTATTTTCCTCTTGGTGTAAGACGTACAGGTACAACAAGGACCTCTAGTGGTTTACACAATCACGTCACCCTTTCTTTCGACCTTATTTCCTTTCAGCTAAATAGGTCGTCAGGACCTTGTAGTCTGTTCATCAGGGATATCAAACTTCACAGACTGGGTCTCAAAACCAAAAATAGTTTGGCCCTCCTCTGGTATTAGTTTAAACACTATGGAACCCCACGTGATCCAAAACGTCTCCCATTCCGTCAGACAGGGCTTAGGTTCAAGGTGGAATCGAGCAGCCAGTCTGCCACTGCACAAGTCTGAAGCCAAACACCCCACCACAGCGATGCTGGCTGCACCAGGCCGGTAAGACTGGATACCGTGTTGGCACAGTCAGATGGAAAGAAGCCTTATTGTAACAAACTCCTCTCAGTCATTAATTTCCCTTCAGAAATATCTGCCACCAAAAGAAACCAACTGTTTTCAGGTATGCAAAGAGGGCTGAAAATATACTTTAATAAACTCAAAGTAAAGTAATTTAGTACAACCTCATTATACATACACAACCCTATAATATTGCAAATACTGAGTGCAATTTTATGGGACTTCTTTTAATATTTGACATCTGGTTCTTTATGTAGCCAGTACAAATATTTGTAAAAAAAAAGTGCACTTCAAGCCTATCAAACATAACATAAAACGTAAAAACAATGAAACGGTAAAATACAGTATTTACAAATCTGTCATTTGGGTCGAACTTATTCTCTCTGCCGGCAGAGTGTGGCCAGTTGAGTCTGTCAAGAAAAGAAACAAGAATTAAGAATAGTCTCTCAAATATCTACACATCATACTCCTAAACCTCCACACTGATAGGACTGTGACTACTACACTGTAGTACATAGTACTAGTACAAAATGGTAGTAGGCCTACTGTAGTATCATGTGTCATACCATGGCAATATAATACTAGTGCCATTAGGAGTACTATGGTACAGACCATACAGTACAACAATTAGTCTGGAACCAGATGAAACTGGAACCTCATGTTTTATTTGCTCTGGCATAGAAGTCTAGTCCCCGTCCTGTTCAGACAGAATTCCAGCTGACCAGGTTTGGGTCGGGTCAATCATAAAAACGTATCTAATATGGGTCGGGCTTGATACCAAGACAGAGGAGAGCCCTATGGCAGCACGGTTCAGGCAGTTTCATAAACAACCAAGATAGCTGCCGCTGTTGTGTCACACGTCTCTTTGCTCCGATTGGTTGTTGTAGGTCTATCCAATCGTATCGAGAGGCATTTTGATCTTCGCCCTTTGATACCCAAAATGGCGATGAACTGAGGGGTTCCAGACTAATACGCATTGCATTTGCGATCAGTACTGGCGATGGCCGGCCCTCAGTGAATGGTACTGGTACCAAACCTAGGAGTGTGGTTGTGAGGGCCGTACCTGCAGGTCTCTCATGCCCTGGAGGGCCGTCGCATCCAGGGACGACAGGTCCACACTGTTCATCTGGCTGGCCAGCAGCTGGATGCTCTGCGCACACACACACACACACACACACACACACACACACACACACACACACACACACACACACACACACACACACACACACACACACACACACACACACACACACACACACACACTTAAGCGCTGAGGCAAATCACCAGCAATATTGCGAAACTGATGGAGCTTGGTCAAGGATCCATTGTTCAAGGCTAAGCTTGAGCTTTTCTTTTTTCTTTAACTTAAAATATAAACCAGCCAGAGTAAGATGATATTAAAACGATCCAAACCCAAATATCTCACCCCTCCCTTCACACCCATTCCTCTTCCAACAAGAGGTGAATAGCTTTCTCGCTTTCTCAATAGGTCTTCTTAGTCTTGTAGAAGACTCTGGGCCAATGGAACGATTAGCCGGGCTTATTATGGGCCTACGACCGATAGCTACCCGACTATCGGGAAGTAAAGAGAATTGAAACAAATGTGAATTAAAATAAATCGCCCGCGCTGCCTTGAAGTGTGTGTTTGTGTTTAAGCAACAGTGGAACAAGGAGGTTAATAAAAGAAGCATCCATGTGAAGCCACACCTCTCCGTTGCCGATGGGAACGTTGATGATGATGTCCTTGGTGCTGGACTGTATGGGAGAGCCGTTGACGGAGATGCTGTAGACCCGCTCTTTCTGTCGGGGGACCCTCACCGCGGGGGTCTCAGGAAGCCTGCAACCACAACCACTCGTCAGACCTCCTGCTGGGCTGCTGCTTGTTAAAAGACCAGTGTTGGAGTATTTAACAAGGGCATGCTACAACATGAAAAGGTTATAAAAAAAAAAAGGTGCTTCTCACCTGGGGTCGAAGCGGGGTGTGATGAGAGGAGTGGAGCCCGTCATCGTAGAATACTCACGCATGTTTCTGGTGGGAATGATTAAATGCTTACTGGTGGACCTAAGACACACACACATGTAGAATGAATGATGAATGATTGCACATATTTGATCCAATGCTCATAGGATATGGACTCTCAACCATCTCTAAACCATCCGCTGCTCTACTACTGGTGAGAAGGCCTTACTTCCTGGTGGAGGCGGCCATCCCGAGGATAGACTGGACCCTGGTCTTCTTGGAGGTGACGGGGGGCCTCTTGGACTTGCCCTGGAGGAGAGAAGGACCAGAGATCAGACCATACCCCAACCACCTGCATCAGCCTGATGAGGTTACATCATTTCTTCCTCTGCAAGGTCAGCCATTTTCTTTATTTTTCACCCGAGCCTCCCAGTGAACCACAGATCCCAGGATCCAGTGGTTTGAACCAGACTGTGTGGTTTCCATTGAATGGAGGTGTCTTCTTGCTATCAAATAGGATTGGATGTGCCCCCTCTTTGTCCACTAGGACCGTGAGCAGAGGACAGGCTGAGGGGAAGCTCTCTCCTTACCTTCTTGGTCGTGGTCTGAGGTGCCGTGTTCTCGTCTTCTGAACTAAACTTGGCCTTCTTGGACGCTATAAGACAGACGGAGGGGTGATGTCATGAGCATTTGTACACACCTGAGTGCTACACACCTTTAAGCTTACTATTCAGTCAATTAGAAGATACTTTTATCCAAAGAGTCTTAGCACCTAACCCTTTACAGGGATTTAAAATACACGTCATTGAGGAGCAGGCGGCCACTTACACTTCTGGAGCGTTTTAGGAGCGGCCGTGTGGTTCTCAACCAGAACGTTCTCCAGTTCAGGAACCTCTTCTCTCTGAACCCAGACAGAGACACAACAATCACAGAGTTACGGGTGGCGAGAACATCAGAAGCTTCCTGAGCTGTTGGTACATGCTGAAGATGTGCTGATGTTGACACAGAGGGTCATCGTACCTTTGAGTCGTCCACCTCTGGGGATTGAGGTTTCTCTGGATCTGAAGGGAGAGGAGTAGAAACATCGTACTATTATAACAGCTCATTGCCAGAGAGCACTGCACCGGGTGGGCTGATCTACCCATCATTCATCTGGGTGACACGCCCGATGTCACTAGAGGGTACATTTTGATAAAGCTTTTAAAAGCCGATCTACAGCACACCTGGCAGTAAACGGGAAGCCCTTAATAACACCATCTACCAAACCCCCTCTTTACCAAGCTCCTAACCCCGTTACCATGACCCCAAAGGTCAGCAGGTACCAAGAGTGTCCTTACTGAAGTAGAGCAGCCAGTTCATCTGCCTGACGGCCTTGGGAAGCTTGATGATGGCCATGTTGTATCTGTTGTCAATCTCCGTCAGCAGTTGCATCTGCTGCTCCTTCATAAGCAGAACCCTGGTCTTCACTGGAGACGGCGAGACGCAACACAGAGGGTAACATAACAAGGTTACGTACGGACACACACTGTACATGTCCTGTTATCACAATGTTATAGTGTGGTCAAAAAACATTAATGATATTTTAAAAGACAGCTTCTAGAATAAACTTTGACTGTTCAGTTAGAGTAGTGATAGGGTGTGTTTCCACTCCCAGCCCAAATAGTTCTCGGTTTCAAATCCCAGTGGTAGCAGTACTGATTAACATCCTAGACCAAGACGTTGAACCGGTATTGCCTTGGATAAAGTGTCTGTCGAATGACTAAATTACATGGCAAGAATCTCCTTACGGAAGAATTTCATGCACGATATAGCAGGACATGTCAAGTATACTACTAAAATATTTATATTTGCTTGTGTAATTTCAACATTTTATTGACTGCACATAGTTTAGTGAATACAGACATGGAATGATGCATAAGAAACCCTAAAATTGATTTCAAACAAGACAAATGAAACAGGCCGTTGTTTACCTTCTGCGTCGAAGTCCTCGAGAAAAGCATGGATTTGGGCCCGTCTCTGGTTTGTTATGGCTGGTTTTGTTTTCTTCCTCTGGGGAGCCATGGCTGCCTGGACGTAAACAATTCAGTGAGAGACTTTGGTCCTGACCCATCAGCACAAATACAATAATTCATCAATACAATCGACGGACAGCGTAAGTCATTTCCAACATAACATAACACATTATACCGTGTCTAAAGACAGCGTGGAAGCTAATGCTAATGTCAGAAGTTCCAGCTAATTCATAACGAAACCCTGAAATTAAAAGGTGTAAACGTATTTCATGACAGCATGTATTGAGTATCAAGCGAGCCAGTGCATTTATACATCCAATTGTACCTTATATGTTATTTTATTTTAGAGAGTCAACAGTCTTCGAGTTCTCGTAGCTCACTCCAAATGGTTTTTAAATTTTGCACGCAAAGTAGAGCATCCGGGCGGTACGCCAATTAGAAAAATCCATGTATTCAGTTGACCAATGAAATGGGCGATGTAGGGCGCGTCACAGAAAAAATCCATGATGTATTTGATTTGGACCAATCACTTCCCGGAGCAAAGAGCAATAGGTCATGGGACCGCCTCCTGACAGCAGCAGCACAGAAAAACGTAACAACGCTTCAATTAGTTTCTACTTATATCTCTTTTGATTTATTTTTGTGAAGGAAAACTACCAGACATGATAAAACAGACGTACTGAATTAAAACCGGACGAAGGACACCATGATTTTAGCCTCCTAAATCTCTCCCTCCAGACATTTCCACCACCCAATGCACTGCGTTCCTTGACTTCTTCAGCTCTAAAATCAACACCATTCACCAACAACTGGCCTCATCTCGCACCCCCTCTGATGACCCACCCTGGATGATCACCTCTGGCCAACCTCTCATCAGCTCCCTCTCTGACTTCACCCTAGTAACAGAACAGACCGTTTCAGAACTCATCCGCAAAGCCAAAACCACCACCTGTCAGCTCGATCCTCTTCCCACCTCCCTTGTCAAAGCATGTCTTCCGTCCATCTCCCCCATGATCACCAACATAATTAACTCCTCCCTCACTACTGGTACTGTACCCCCCACTCTCAAGCTGGCTGCCATCACTCCCATCCTGAAAAAACCTGGTGCTGACCCAACTGACCTTAACCATTACCGGCCCATCTCCAATCTCCCTTTCATCTCCAAAACACTTGAAAGGGTGGTTGCCGCACAACTACAGTCCCACCTCGACACTAACAATCTCCACGAACCGTTCCAATCTGGCTTCCGTCCAAAACACAGCACTGAAACAGCCCTAGTCAAAATCACCAACGACCTCCTCCTTGCAGCCGACTCTGGATTACTCACCATTCTCATCCTCCTCGATCTCAGCGCAGCATTCGACACCATCTCCCACCCTCTGCTCCTGGACCACCTAGCTGGTATTGGGATCACTGGTGCTGCACTCTCCTGGTTTACATCCTACCTCACCGGCCGTCAACAATTTGTTCAACTAAGCAACCACAAGTCTGGGTGTTCAGGTGTCTCACTGGGTGTCCCCCAGGGGTCAGTCTTGGGTCCACTCCTCTTCACCACTTACCTCCTCCCGCTGGGCACACTCCTCCGTCACCATGGGGTCCATTTTCACTGCTACGCTGACGACACACAGGTCTACATCTCCACCAAACCCACCGCTGCCATCCCCCCCACTTCCCTCATCACGTGCCTGGAAGAGATCCGGAGCTGGTTGAGCAGGAACTTCCTGAAACTCAATGGAAACAAGACCGAGGCCCTGCTCATCGGATCCAAATCCACCCTCACTAAATCACAACACACCCCAGCTCCACTCATAATTATCGATGGATTCCCAGTACCCTTCTCCTCCAAAGTCAAGAGCCTCGGCGTCATCCTGGACAACACCCTCTCATTCGCACCCCATATTCACAACATCACCCGGACTGCATTCTTCCACCTCCGCAACATCGCCAGACTCCGCCCATCACTGACCCAATCCAGCACTGAAATCCTAGTTCACTCATTTGTCACATCACGCATAGACTACTGCAACGCCCTCCTCACCGGACTCCCCACCAAACTCATCAACAGACTGCAGATCATTCAGAACTCAGCCGCCCGGATCATCACCCGCACCAAATCATCTGACCACATCACCCCTGTCCTCATTCAACTTCACTGGCTCCCAGTACACTACCGCATCCAATACAAAACCCTACTCCTCACCTACAAAGCTCTCCACAACCTAGCCCCCAGTTATCTCTGCGACCTCCTCCAAGAATACACTCCCTCCCGCTCCCTCCGCTCAACCTCTGCTGGACTACTATGTATCCCCACATCACGACTCACTTCAATGGGTGCCCGGTCATTCAGCTGTTCAGCACCCAGGCTCTGGAACTCCCTCCCCCCACACATAAAACAGTCAGACACCATTACAACCTTCAAGTCACAACTCAAAACTCACCTGTTCAAACTCGCACACAACGTCTAACTGATCACTGTTTTGATTGTTTTTTTTTGTTTTTTTTGTCTTGTTTTTGTTTTATTTATTTCTTATTGCTTATGTTTATTTATTTATTTATTTATTTATTTTTTCCACAATGTCTTGTTTTTTTTTAAATATGTATGATGACTATATGCTCTGTAAGGTGACCTTGGGTGTTTTGAAAGGCGCCTCTAAATTAAATGTATTATTATTATTATTATTATTTAACGACTAAAGCATGACGTCGTTGTGTTGATGGAGTTTCAGACACAGAATAGACAAGACGCGCCCATAGAATCCCTTCAATAAAGCTTTATTTCACAGATCCTCAGTAACAGCGGCCCAGGCAGCCGATATACATTTACATACGCTGTCTGGCCGTTCATTCGCTGCTTCTAAGTTAAATAAATCAAGAATTCCAGACGAAATAGACAAAAAAAGAAAAACACATCATTCAACTTAAGAGGAACATTAGCATGTCATTACAACGACAATAATAACAACAACCAGTCAAATATTATGTATGTCCAGGTTCGTATAGTTTACTAATAAATTGTTACAATGTCAGTCTTTTTTTTTCTTAAGGTGCACCATAAAATCGGCGAGTGACATTTCAGTTAAAACTCGACTAATGCGGCACCGATACAAGAACACAGAGAATACTTTTGTTGCACTTATTTTTTTGTCTTATTATATTCATTTGTTTTCATGTCTTTCATATTTTGACGGTTGCTGGCGGTGTTTCACCGGCTCTGCGTCGACAACAGCAGCGGCCGGATATTCTGGAAGTTTCTTCTGTTGGTGGTTGGTTTGGCACATCACTCCAATCCCTCCCTAATACAAGCGGCTTGTGTGTGCGTGTGTGTGTGTGTGTGTGTGTGTGTGTGTGTGTGTGTGTGTGTGTGTGTGTGTGTGTGTGTGTGTGTGTGTGTGTGTGTGTGTGTGTGTGTGTGTGTGTGTGTGCGTGTGCGTGTGTGTGTGTTAGGGTTGCCACGGTGTGGACATTTTCACACCAAGTAATACACTCGTGTCAACACCCGTATTACCGAGTATAAACGATATAAACTTTGAAACTAGGTCAACCGCCATCTTCTCCGTCAACTCTCCTCTCACACTCGGTGACAGCGTCTGGCAGCGCGCCAATTCTCGGTGACAGCGTCTTATAACGTTCTATACATAATAGTATGATATCATTTTATTTATAATATCACGGCCCAAAGCTCTGCGCCTCCGGATGGCCGTAGCGCGGGGAGCTCTCGTAGGGATTGGGTTTCGCGGGATTTGTTTACTGGCGTTACTATGGTTACCGGTCTTGTGCGTTCCAACGTTTTATCTCTCTATCTATTAGGTTTGTATATATATATTTTTTTTACGAAATAACACATAAAAAATAAAACAGTGCAAAGAAAAACTGCCAAACTTTTTTTTTTAATCAAATAGTCGTAAAAATGACGGCGAATTATTTTTTTATTACTGGATAAAATAAAATAAAAAATAACTCGGTGTTGCCGGTGTGCAACACCGAGTAATCTGTGTTGGCCTCAACACCGGTAACACCGGTAATACAGTATACCGCGGCAACCCTAGTGTGTGTGTCTGTGTGTGTTTGCGTGTGTGTGTGTATGTTTGTAGGTATGTGTGTCTGTCTGTGAGTGAGGTGGGGTGCTGGAGGTCAAGTCCCTCTGCTCGACGCGACACCCAGGGGTGGTATTCCAACCGTCCGGGGCTGGAGACTCACAGGACCTCTGGATCACCATGGAAACACAACATGATCATCATCATCATCATCATCATCATCATCATCATCATCATCATCATCATCATCATAATCATCATCCAAAGTAAATTTTTCAGAAGAAGGAGAAACAACATATGTCTGTCGTTACAGTAAGGATGTTCATAGAACCAAGTGCCAGGCACTAACAATCAATAGGTTAACCCATTCCCCTTATGCAACAAAGTACTATTTTTAGATGCAAGGACATACAGCAAACAATAAGTGCATACATTAAGTGCAAGGACCTACAACAATCAATAAGTGACAACCTTAAATGCCAGGAGGTACGATATACAATAAGTGCGTACATCAAGTGCCAGGACGTACAACTTACATTAAGCGCGTACATTAAGTGCGAGGACGTACAACACACAATAAGCGCGTACCTTAAATGCAAGGACGTACAACACACAATAAGTGCGTACATTAAATGCCAGGACGTACAACTTACATTAAGTGCGTGCATTAAGTGTGAGGACGTACAACACACAATAACTGCGTACATTAAGTGCGAGGACGTACAACACACAATAAGTGCGTACATTAAGTGCCAGGACGTACAGCTTACAGTAAGTGCGTAGTAGGGGTGGGAGGGGGTTGGGAGGCCATGAGGGTCCAGCTGAACTCTGAACATGGACACGGCGTCCTGGTTGTGTTACCTGCTACATGCTGTGGCTTCATGGGTCCCGTCTTCATCATGAAGGGCTCTCCTCCCTCATAGTCCAAGATGGGCTCGCTGAACTTAGCTGCATCCCCATTGGCCGAGAGGCCGTTCTGGTGCCCTGCGGGCTGCACGCCGTTGACCGCAACTGTCCCGGAGACGGCTTGTGATTGGCTGACGACAGTGGCTGCGCCGTTGTTCATTGGCTCCTGGGGGTTCTGCGAGCCTTCTGGTGCTAAAGAGATATGATAAACGATGAGTGGTCGTTCTTCTAGAACTTAGTAGTACTTCTCCTTCTAGAAGAGACTAGAACTATTTGTACAATGTCTTTGAAGTACACATGTCAAAGTGCTCCACATCAAACGTTTAGAAAATAAAAGAAACAGGATGGTTTTTTATGAACTAATAATTCAAAGAAGGCTGAAGAAAACAGAATGGACGGATGGAAGTGTTGTCACCTTTCGTGACCTCGGTGGTGGCTTTGCCGTTGACCTGGTTTGCGGCCTTGGTATTCTTCTGTGATCGGAAACACACACACACAGTCACACACACACACACACACAGTCACACACACACACACACACACACACACCCACAAACACATACAAAAAAAAAGCATCCTGTCAGAACCACAACCAGCAGAGAACAAAAAGGAACTGCAACAGTGCGTCTCTTTAGAGCATGATGATGATGACGATGAGGATGAAGCAGACCTTGTCCCCTGCGTCGCTCTTCCTCGTCCTCTTCATGATCTCGTCCAGGCGCTGTGGGCGAGAACGTGTTGTCAATCAAAGGTCCGTTCTCCACGCAGCAAAACACAGTGAACCCCATCTTCACTTTGACAACATAGTAGTTGCGCAAAGGCTGCGTTGCCGTTGGCGACGGACTGTTGTAGCCTCCCATCTCTATTTACCACGATTCTACCTTTTCTACTCCCCTCTATTCCTTTTTTTGCGCTTTGTTATAGAGTTAGACAGAGAGGAAGGAATGGGAGAGAGAGGGGAGGACATGCAGCAAATGACCACGGGCAGGATTTGAACCCAGGTTGCTGCGTTCAGGAGCCTATATGGTACGCGCTAGTACCCGGTGAGCCACCGGGGCACCCCTAAACCCCTCTATTCATAACCCTTTTCTCTCTCTCACTCGCTCCACCTACCCGCTTCCTCTCCAGCCTCTCCTGCTCCTCCTTCTGGAAGTGCTTCTCCCTCTCCACCCGCTGTTTCTCCGCCTCTTCCTTGGCCTTCACCTCTGCCTCCTCCCTCTGAGGAAGAGAAACAAGAACAATAGGTTAATAATTATAAAGGCAGACAGTGTATTCAGGGCAGGCTTTTGGATTCGAAAAACGATTCCACATTTTAAAAGGCAAAACCCGAGCCGTAATGCGTAGTTGACGACAAAGGGGTAAAAATCGTTTTGTGAATTGACGCTTTGATACGTCAGTTCACAAACTGACAACCAGGGGGAAGCAAAGCCCCGCGTCATTCTTCGGCGAAAGCCTGACGTCTCCTTCTGAAGTTATTATACAATATATCATGGCGATAAATCACTGCAGCTACCAAAGACAGACAAATAGCAAAAAGGAAGCTTGAACCATAATCAACATTTGCAATGAGCTGAACAATTGTTTGCAATTATTCAAAACCCTTCATAAAAAAGTGGTTTGTTATAAATAAATAAGATTATTGATCCTCTTTTTCAGGATCGATATTCCTGAAACAGAGCTGGTTAGCGTAGTGCACCCCACCACTCTGGGGCACAGGGAGAACGTCGGTTTGAATCACACCACTAATGCTACAAAGGGGTCAAGCTAACCGGCACCAGGCCCACTGCCCGCTGCCCGCGCCAGCAGCCAGCTCTGTCCCGGGCGCTGACCCAGCCGCCGCTGTCGCCCTGCGTTATCTCACATTCCTCCACAAGACCGAAGACAATCCTCTCGCTCTCTCTCCTGTCACAATAGCTCTCTCGCCCCCCACTCTGCCCGCCGCGACCAAGCTAACGCTAGTATGGAGGTCACCAGCTGGTACGTGTACACAGACGGGGGTCCCGGCTGACCTGCTGGTGCCCCGCGCATCACACACACTCATGTACATGTACATGTTCATATTCACACATGACACACACACGCGCACACACACACACACACACACACACACACACACACACACACACACACACACACACACACACACACACACACACACACACACACACACACACACACACACACCAATTCATGTACACACACACACACACACACACACACACACACACACACACACACACACACACACACACACACACACACACACACACACACACACAGGAATAGAGGAGGTGGGAAATGGAGGGGGGGGGGGATGCTGGACTAAGGTCGCAAGCGGGAGATAAATGAGCAGGAGGATGGAGATATAGGGGAGGAGGTTGGAGAGAGAGGGGGGAGGAGGTTGGAGAGAGAGGGGGGAGGAGGTTGGAGAGAGAGGGGGGAGGAGGTGGGAGAGAGAGGGGGGAGGAGGTGGGAGAGAGAGGGGGGGAGGAGGTGCTCAGGACAGACTGTAACCCCCCACCATCAACAGCACCCACTCTCTCAAACAAACACACACACACACACACACACACACACACACACACACACACACACACACACACACACACACACACACACACACACACACACACACACACACACACACACACACACACACGCACACACCCCCGCCCCAAGCTGAATCCAGTTTGTTTAATGGATCCACTTTAATACCACCAGTACCACCAGTACCACCAGCAGCAGCAGCAGCAGCACTCCCAGTAATCTATAAGCCAGATGGCATAATGGGGATCAGGGAGTCAGGGGGGGGGGAGTGGAAAAGGACAACCCTTCAACTATAACGGCTGGGGAGGGGGGGTCCAGTGATGGGCGCTGTGGTGTCTGGAGCCGCTATAGAGGAGGAGGCCTGGGGGGAGTAGTGAGAGCGAGGTATGGGAGGTGTCAGTTGCTTTCTTGTCGTTTCGTAAGCGACCCCCAAAAAGTGACTCTTCAAAGTAAAAGAAATAACAGAGAAAAAAAATCAGGTTGACATTTTTTTGCCTAAAGACAGAAACCCATCGATAGATATCGCCATGAAGGGTTGATGAAGGTTTCAGACTTGGGACCATTTTTTCCATAACAGTTTTTTTATCTGTAGGTTATAAAGTCACTTCTGGGGTCGCTTACGACGCAGCATGAAAGCAACCGACAATCTCTGAACTCTAAATAAGTTAGCGTAACACAAAATCCTAATGGATAAATACAAATCACAATGCATGTGATTGCCGGTGGGTCAGCTGAGCCTCCAGGCCACCAGGGGGCACTCGCCTGTTTCTGCAGCTTGTCGTTCTCCTCCTGCTCGGCCTGGGCCTTCTCCTGCACCTCCTTCTCCTCCTGGAGGCGCAGCTCCTCGTCCATCACGCGCTGCTGCTGGGCCATGAGGCGCGACTCCTCCTGCCGGCTCCTGCTCTCCTCCTCGCGCAGCAGCCTGGCGGCGGGGGGTAGCATCCCGTTAGCTTCACAGTTACATTATGTGTTATGGCAGCTTTGTGCTAACTTTACGCTAGCTTTAAATTAGACTTATATTAGCATTACATTAGCTACATGTTAACTTTATGCTAGCTTTAGATTAGCCTTATATAAGCTTTACATTAGCCTTACGTTAGCCTTACATTCATTTTACATTACCCTTATATAGGCTTTACATTACCATTTGTTTGCCTTACATTAGCTTTACGCTAGCTTTACATTAGCCTTGTATAAGCTCCAAATTAGCCATATGTTAGCCTTATATTAATTTTACGCTAGCTTTACATTAGCCTTGTATAAGCTTTATGTTAGCCTTATGTTAGCCTTACATTAGCTTTACATTAACTTTATTTGCTTTACGTCAGCCTGAAAACGAATTCATTACAAGTCACTTTAATCACCACCACAGCGAACCCTAGACCCAACATCGCTCCCTACTCCACGCCGCGGTTCACGATACCCCGCTCGTGCGACCTTCGACCTCCTCACTTGTTCCTCTGCTCCTGCTCCTGGCGCTCCTGCTCCTCGCGCTCCCTCTGCTCCCG
>NC_079433.1:4347209-4352209 GCF_026213295.1 Gadus chalcogrammus | reverse complement strand
CGAAAGGGTTCGGGTTCGATCCCCGATGTCTGTGGTCTAACTGTAGCCTACACTGATGCATACTTGATGTCAACAATCTCGCTTTTCGCCAAGGTAACGACAACGTATCGCTTATTTTACTTAAAATAATTTAATATCTGGCAGGTTCTTGGGCTGAAGGAACCTACGCACTGCAGATGGATCACGGTTTGAAAACAGTTTCAGAACGGAGGAGGATGAAGAAGAAAGAGGAGAAGAAGAAGCAGAAGAAGAAGAAGAAGAAGAAGAAGAAGAAGAAGAAGAAGAAGAAGAAGGAGGAGGAGGAGGAGGAGGAGGAGGAGGAGGAGGAGGAGGAGGAGGAGAAGAAGAAGAAGAAGAAGAAGAAGAAGAAGAAGAAGAAGAAGAAGAAGAAGAAGAAGAAGAAGAAGAAGAAGGAGGAGGAGGAGGAGGAGGAGAAAAAGAAGAAGGAGGAGGAGGAGGAGAAGTAGAAGAAGAAGAAGAAGAAGAAGAAGAAGAAGAAGAAGAAGAAGAAGAAGAAGAAGAAGAAGAAGGAGGAGGAGGAGGAGGAGAAGAAGGAGGAGAAAAAGAAGAAGAAGAAGAAGAAGACTAAGCAGAACAAGAGCAAGAAGGAGGAGAAGAACAACAAGAACAACAACAACAAGATGAAGAAGAACAAGAAGGAGGAGAAGAAGAACAACAAGAAGAACAACAACAGCGCCCCCTGGAGGTCGGGGGTCGGTACTCACGGGAGTCGCTGCGGGGGTGCAGGGTGACGGCGCTGCGGCTGCGGGCCAGGAAGGACAGCGTGGGCGTCATCAGCCGCTCCACGATCCGGCTCTCCCAGGCGCTGAGGCGCAGGCTGCGGGCTGACCACAGGAGGGGGGAGTGAGAGGGGTCGGAGCCGCGGCGGCGCTAGCGCTGTTAGCTCCCTGGGGCTGCCGCTACACGGGTCACACGTACGTGACGCGCTAATGCTAATGCTAACGTGTAGACATGCTGAACCACTGGGGTATGATGGGAGACACTTTGTTTTGAAGACACAGGAGAACCACAAGGGACCGCGCGGACACACACACACACACACACACACACACACACACACACACACACACACACACACACACACACACACACACACACACACATTTAGGCATGTGCATGCATACACACACGCACACATGTTTAAACACACACAAAGGACAGCTAGTTCCTTCTTGCGTACATTGTAGCTCTGACCTCATCTGGACCCACCCTGACCAAAATGACCCCCCCACACACACACACTCACACTCACACACACACACACACACACACACATATACTGGGACCAACACACATCTCACAACAGTCCAACAGACTCTCTCTCTCTCTCTCTCTCTCTCTCTCTCTCTCTCTCTCTCTCTCTCTCTCCCTTGAAACATCGCACAGAGTCAACGACGGCCATTTCGACCAACCTTTTGTGTTCTGGGTTGGGGTCTCTTTCCCCGGGAGTGTTTTAGCCGTTAGCATTTGCCTCAGCACTAGTTCTTAAGACGCGGATCTATTATAAGCGTGTAATGTTTGTCTGGTCTCATGATGAAGACTGTGGATGAAGGGGCAGCAACCACAAGATGCACCGGAGTCATTGTTGTTATGAGGAGGAGGGAGGAGGGACACCAACAACAAATGCAAACTATTCAAACGATGCTGCGATGCAACACACACAACCGCCACATCACGCCAAGCACGTACATGTATACTGAGAGGGGAACTCCAACTTTGGTTGTTGCTTGGGTTGATTAAGTTTGAAATGAAATACATCTTAACCTTAACATACATTTTATCATATAGATGACAGGCAGAGAGTGAGAAAGAGAGAGAGAGAGAGAGAGAGAGAGAGAGAGATGATTCAGAATGTGAGCGTTCTTGCAGATGTCCATAAAGAGAGCAGAGAAGGTTGTAAAGTTCACCAGAGTTTCCATCGCTTTGCTTTTTCCCCTTAAAGAAGCAGTATTCAGGACAACATAACATGGATGTGCAGACAATGAGTAACACTTGGTGAATGTTCACATTTGAACAAGGCAAACCTGTGTGTGTGTGTGTGTGTGTGTGTGTGTGTGTGTGTGTGTGTGTGTGTGTGTGTGTGTGTGTGTGTGTGTGTGTGTGTGTGTGTGTGTGCGTGTGCGTGGGTGTGTGTGTACGATTGCCTACACAATCACAAATCTCAATTAAATGTATCCGAAAAAGTGTCAGAGAAGCTTTGTTACATCCACACGTACACACACAAACACACACCAACACACACTAACACCAATGCACTGACGCACACACACACACACACACACACACACACACACACACACACACACACACACACACACACACCCCCAAACCCACACACACTCACACAATCACACTCGGTAATAAGTGCGATCGTGACAGCAGGTGAACTAACAGGGAGGAGGAGGAGGATTCCGAGACAGGGAGAGGTCACCTGCGCTAGGGACGGATCCCGTCTGACAACACGTTTTAGGACCAGCGGGAGGAAGAGAAAACGGGGCCTACGTCCAGTTGCTAGGCAACAGTGATCGCCCCCCCCCCCCCCCCCCCACACCTCCCCTCTTTTTTCATCAATGCGGCAGGAAGGTTGCCGTGGTGATGAACTAGCTGGAGTCGAAGACGTACTGGTTTTACTGGAGCAGTGAGATGGAACTCCCACACCCTGATTCTAAAACAACCTGATCGCCTCTCGTCTCTACGATTCACTGATCTTCAGAGCGAATCATTCAACGTGTGTCAATGTTACAGGGACGGATTTCAGACATGGAATCGCCGTGGCGATGTGTGTGTGTCGCCGGGATGGTTGAGCAGACACTGAGAATGATTGGAGGACTAGGGGGGGGGGGGGGGTGAGGTGGGAGAGACCTGTGGTCAAACTGCTCATTCCAAGATGGCTGGTTTTTGAGATGCGCAGTGAAGTGTGTTCATTTTGAAATGAGGACGATAGTTCAATGTGTTTGACTCCTGAAGAACCGTATGAGGTGAGCCCGATCAGGGGTATGGTTGAATGTTTGTTAAAGTCAAAGTTTTTAATGACAACAATTAAAATGCCCATGCAATAGAAGTTAAACTTCCCTAGTGCTAAGCCACACAGCTTATAACACACAATGAGTAGTATTAGACCTGTTTTGAAGGCTAAGCTACGTTACCTGTTATTATAAGTACACATCGATAAAACAACAAAAACATGTCCGTGGACTACAGTCGCACTCTCACGTTAGCCACCAACACCAACGACAACACCAACAATACACACCACCGACAGTTCAACCAACGACCAGAGATGGCGCACACAAAGAACAGAATCTGAGATGGGGAATCGAAAACAGAGGGGGAACCCATGAAGGAACATCGAGAAACAAAAAGTGATTTAGTCCACGAAGACGCTGATCGGACGATGCACGTGGAGACGTAAAGAAAACCAAGGACGACCACCACCACCGAAAAATGAAAAAAACACAACCAAACCAACAACAAACCAACAAACCAAAAGAAAACAGGAAGGGCCACGATGCAGCAGCATGCGCCAGCCGGCGCGTGTGGACGTGGAGGACGGTGGATGTGAATGACCAGTCACCAAGCACAGGCAGACAGGCAGGCCACCGGGGGGACGACAGTCGACAAGTCACAAGCCAAAGGAAACCAAACCAACTGAAAGAAACCAACTGAAACCAAACAAATCCAAAAAACACCAGGTCAGGGGGGTTTTGGGGGGCATGAGGAGGAGGAGGAGGAGGAGGAGGAGGGGAAGGGGGTCAGGGTGAGGGTGAGGGGGTCGGGGAGTCAGGGTTGGGGGGTGGGGGGGGGGGGGGTAGGGAGGAGAGGTGTGCCTCGGTGGGGCATTCTGACGCGGGCTCGTCCTTACTTCTGCTGGGGGAGTTCCAGAGTGTGGCAGAGGACTTGGACAGCCTGCTGTTAATGACAGGCTCCACCTGTCGGGGTAAGTTCACCGTAGAGGCGGAGCATCTGCCTGCACCGGGGAGAAACGCAACAGACAACAACCGTTGGCATGGCGGCGGGCCCCCCCACGAGTGCCGGGCGGTCGCACCTCCGACGCCGACGCCACCACCACCACCACCACCACCACCACCACCGCCGCCGCCGCCGCCGCCACCGCAACCAACCAACACCACCTCTCTCGTCCAATCACAGACGGGCTTGGCAACTCCCTGGACCAATGCACCGATGGAGATCGAATGGGGGGGAGGGGGGAGGGAGGAGGGGGGGGGGTGTACTTGTGGATCATGCAATGGACAGAGCTCCGTGGTAACCATGGAGACTCACCTTTTCTCCAGAGGCCCATTTAAAAGAGATCCCCGTTGAACCATCCTGTGTGGATGGTTTCGGTTTTGAATCCCAGTTCGGGAGAGGCGGTTTGGGAGACCGGGTGGGGTGGGGGGAGGTGTGGGGGGGGGGGGGGGGGGGGGGGGGTAGAGTTAGGTCGACGGGTTGTAGCTCGCCCGGGGGAGGTCCGGGGACGGCTTGAGGGTGAAACAACTGAAAAGAAAACCGATCTGAAAGCAAGCGGTCGGTGCAGTCTCCTGCTCACATCCACAGTCGACCTCGTTCTGTCTCGCGCACACACCTTATGACAGACCTCCAACTTTTCGAAGGGGGTTTTCGAAAAGTGTTGACGGAAGCAGGCTTGTTTATGTCGGCGTGGAAGCTGTTTAGTGCATGATTGTGTGTCGCACGGACAGAGAAACATCACTCCCCGGAACGGGGTTGGGCATCGCCTCGAATCAACATACCCAAAGGAAGACGATTGGCTAACGACCGACCAATCAAACTCGACACCTTCAAGTATTCATCACGAATAACCAAATTTAAACACAACAAATCACCAGGGGCGTAACCTCGTTTCCGTTGTCCTTCGAGACCACAACCCGCAACTAAAACTAGATCAACAATCCCCATGAATCGCGCCAGCCCGCCGGACCCCGTCTCGGTGAGCTTCCAGGCGGGGGGGGGGGGGGGGGGGG
>NC_079433.1:4324092-4347109 GCF_026213295.1 Gadus chalcogrammus | reverse complement strand
TTCAGCCATGGAGCTGTGTTAGAGGAGGACTGTCTGAGGCCAAACCCTGGCCTCATCATGAGGTCATTACACAACTCAGGGGGAGCGTTCTTTGTCTCTGAACGAGGGTTGTTCAAAAGATCACAAGACTATAGAGGATATAAACCCAACAGGTCACTGTGGAATCTCATCACCCTGGTCCATATAAATTGAAAAAATACCTAGTATAACAACAATGACGATGAATGGAACATTTCATATTTTTCTCATGGTTCTAGTTTAGCTTTATTTTTTTCTTAATTGGTCTGTTATAAAAGACCAATCATAACCCTTTAAGATTCTGACCTACAGAAGCTACGCCCACAACCGCCAATCAAACCCTGAATGACCCAATCACATCGCTTATCTCCCCCCTGTCCTGATATCAATGATCAAAAAGTACAATTTCAAGAGAGCGAGGAACACTCTGTATAACGTACTGCGACATAGTCTTTGAGGACCACACCATGGTTTCCACGGTGACAGAATATCAGCATCACGGTATATATGTGGACCATTGAGGTCTGAGAGCCAGGGAGAGACGAGGTAGACTCTTCTTACTGCAGCACGGGCAGACGCAGACAGAGCCTGTGTGACTAACGACACCGCGAGAGAGAGAGAGAGAGAGAGAGAGAGAGAGAGAGAGAGAGAGAGAGAGAGAGAGAGAGAGAGAGAGAGAGAGAGAGAGAGAGAGAGAGAGAGAGAGAGAGAGAGAGAGAGAGAGAGATAGGGGGAGGTTTAATGCTGGAGACTCATGGAGACAAGTCTGAACGTGTGAGGGGGAATCCAGTGTGGACCCTCCTACCCCCCAGCCACTTGACTGGATTGTTCTAGAACACTTGGTGGTGGGAAGAAGACATGGGGCTACTACTATTGAGAACTCATCCAGAAGACATTCTCAACCAGAGCGATTTACAGTGATTCATTTCGGATCCAGGTTTGGTCAGACAAGGAGCAGCTTGGGCCTGGGGCATTTGGTTCAAGGTTGCCCACCACAGGTTACACCGAGGAGATTGAGGTTTGACTGGAGAACATCTGGGAGTCAATCCCCCCCACCACTCGTCCATGTTGTCCCTGATAACGTTCTTCCCGGAACGCTCTACACAGAGCGTGGACGTCCTGGAACACTAGTGGCTGTTCCAGGACATTCTGCGGCCTCCAGTATTCGGTTGTGGTGGGGGGTCGGCTCCCGACGTGCGTGGCAGGTTTCATAACGTGCTCGCCGTCACACACGCACACACACGCACACAAGCACACACACACACACACACATACAGCCAGCAGATTGTCCACATCTGAACGCGCAGTTCTCCACCACCGCTGTGGTGAGGGGCAGACAGAGACGCTTTGAACGTGTCTTGTCTTGGCCAGGCCTGGCTCGCTGCCACGTGCCCAAACTGCAAACTTGTGACTCTATCACCGACCCAGTGCCTCACTCGGACCTCATGTACTTCTTACACTACACAACACAACACTAGACTAGACTACACTACACTACACAACACTAACTAGACTAGACTACTCTACACTACTCTACACTACGCTAAGCTACACTCTGTGGTTTATCGGTCTGATTTTCCATGCTGTGCGCTGCTGCCAGCCTCAAGCACTAAAACCCCACACTCCCCGAGGAATAAAATGTAAAATGTCTACTCAAGGCGAATTTGAAGTCTACTTTAAGGCGTGTTGGGTTGTGGTAGTACGTTGTGGTCTCTAAGCCAAGTAGAAAGGGAGCTGGATGAGGAGTTTAATGGTGGATCAAAGCAGCAGAGATGGGTCGGTGGGTGAGGGTAGGGGGGCGGTGTTAGTGGAGGAGGGGAATAGAGGCACTGGGAGGGTTTAGCTCACTGGGAACAAACAAGGAGTGCGTCTGCCATGCCCCAACCTGAATAAATCTGTCTGATATGAGATTAGGCGCTTTTGCTCTTTTGACACACAAACAGGCCCCGCGGGGCGCTACAAAACAAACCAACCCTGTGGCTCTTCAGCAGAGAGCGACAGACTGGAGTCGGTCCAAGAGGAGGAGGAGAAGGAATGTTTCTGTTGATCTCAAACTCCTTTTTGGGTGTCTGTCCTTCCGGGCAGTCGTCACACAGACACTGCCGTCTGAGCCGGGCCTGTTTCGGTAACAGGGAACAGCGAACCAAAACACAGACCCGCACCAATGTCTCTGCCCTGATCACCGTCAACATCGACACATCTCTTCTGCATGACTGCAGTCCATGTTTCACAACTTTCGGTTTTATGGGGCAAAGAGCCGAAGGTGACTATTATTATTTCATCAGGTGCCGCAGCAGCACAACAACACAATTGTTATCACACCTTCGCACACATACACACTCACGCAAACACACACACACACACACACACACACACACACACACACACACACACACACACACACACACACACACACACACACACACACTACACTACCCAACAAAAACACAAGAAAAGGACAGGTCCACAAACACAAACACACACACACAGACACACACAAACACGCACACACTGCCGTGGGGATTGAAGGGGTGGGGAGGGGGGAGAATTCGCGGTTGAGAAGACGGGTAGTTCGCCTCTGCATTGATGAAGAGCTGCGGCAAGCAGCCTCCAGTGGTCCTCCCCCCTCCTCCCCCCTCCTCCCCCATCGAGAGGAGCAGAGACCAGGGGGAGACTGCTATAGAAGTCACCTTCTGACGACGACACCACGCGAGAAGAGACAATAAAGCACACGCATGTTTTTAATAGAAATCGGGTTTGTGTGGAGGTTGTCACGTTGCGCGCCAGTGGTCCTGCCAACATGGCCGGATTCATCCCAGGACTTAGGGACAGCGGGTGGCTGTTGGTGGGGCTTAATGCATAGCTTTAGATCTCTCTCTCTCTCTCTCTCTCTCTCTCTCTCTCTCTCTCTCTCTCTCTCTCTCTCTCTGCGTGTTGTTGTTTGGCTGGGATATTTCTCAGAGACCTAGATGTGTGCTATAATAAACCCCGGCGGATCTCAGATTTCATGTGTGTATGCCGTGTTCGCCACAGCCTACTGACTAACACCTTGGCTCTCCCCCCATACGACAGAGAGGACCGCGGTAACGGAGAGCACCCCGGGACCCTGATATATCTGGTTCAGACCCCTGGCTAGGGACTAGAAGGACAGCGGTATGGACAGAGGACACCGGTTGTCATATTTCCAATACATTCAAAAAAACGAACAAGCAGACGGTTTCTGTCTGACGTCAGGCTTCATTCGTCAGCCTATAGGAGGACACAGCTGGCGCAAAGATGCCCAATCCAGATGCCACATTGCATACAGTATGATCGTATATCAATCAACATCCTACATCTCGGGGTAACATTGGGTCGTTTACAGAACACATGATTTGTAGTTTCACAATGTTATGGAAGACACGTCAGCAGTGGATGTGTTGGATTCACAAGCCCAGTCTAATGTGACCCATCTGGGCTAAGATCGGCTGATACCAACACCATCCTCCTACCACCAGAGCCCCCAACCGCTGACCCGTTCAGCCTCCATCATCCCACTACTCACATTTCTCTGTCAGCTTCAGTTTCTCCTCGAAATCATTCCCGAGCTCCTTATAATCCATGTTTGTGTGTTCGGGCAGTGAGTCTCAGTCCCGTTCCCTCGCTGTCATTCCTCAGAGCCGACGCACAGGAGATGAAACTCCCGCTGCAGCAACACGCCCTCTGGAGATCCGACCGGGAGCCGGGGGAAAATGAGGTAAAAGATAAGAAAGATAGAAGTCCGGGGTTAGGAAAAAACAAAAAGGAGGCAGGCCAGATGAGATACGTGTCGTGGTGGTCAGCGGACACGGTGTCAAACGGCCTGTGAGCAGCCGGCCAGTGACTGAGGAGACGGAGAGTGGATCCAGACGGGGAGCAGGGAGGAACGTTGCCAGATTGGGCCAGAGTTTCCGCCCAATCTGGCTGCGGGCGCTGCAGCAAGGGTTAGGCGGGATATCTGGCTCAATCTGGCAACACTGGCAGGGAGGGACATCCTCGCTGCGTCCGGACCGTGCCATCTTTTTGGGGAAAATTGGAGAAAAACGCAGCAACTCCACGAAAGTTTATAGTAGATACCGATTAAAGTGTGCACGTTTGGCGTCAAAGGCGTGTTAGTTTGGGTTTGGTTGTTATGGGGGGATGGTGATGTATTGTGCTAAAGACTGTTTGTAATAGGAGAATATGGTGATAGTGAATGGTAGAATCCGTCAGGGTCCTCAACTCTGGGCTACTTATGTAGTTGGCAGTAAAAGTTCGCCCTGCGGTCGTTTATACGCGTCGGCGTAATTACAAATGCAATTCACTTTGAATGGACAGTTCCCCTAATTTATTTATTTAAAAATTTGTGACTCTTTATATTGCCTTTGATATTGCCTACAGTCTCTTAAACCATAGTCACACAGAGGAAAGACCCCCGGTATTAATTTGCTATTATAGGCAATTATATTTGATAATTATAAGGTATGATATGGTTGCATGTTGGTGATAACCATATGCATAAATAATAATCCAAAACAGTATACTGGAACAGCTAAATATTAACCCGATCCGTTACTCTTACTAATAGTAATATGTTGAGGGATCTGAATATATTAATTTAAATTATCTCCTAGATGCATGCATCTATTTAAAATAAAATAAAATAAATGCATGCTATTATCTATGAGTGTTTCACCATGCATCCACATATGTACTGACTTGTTTTGATAAGGGGGATTTCGGGGTGAAACAGCGAGGAGGAAACAAAAAATAGCGAGTGGGGTAATCAATGAGTGAATCGCCCTTACAGAGTTTCACTCTTTCACACATTATTTTATTAAATGTTTTGAAAGACACACACACACACACACACACACACACACACACACACACCATTATATATTGGCCTATATATATATATATATATAACATATATATGTATATATTGTCCACCAAATTAAACAACTTACAACTTAAGTTTGATAACACTGGGTTTGGAAACAGGTCACCATTGGCGCCTCCAACCCCTGCAGTTACACAACAGAAGTGCTGCATGACTGTTGGGTTTCTGTGGAAATCGTTCACAATAAGGATAACTCGGTATTACTGAGTTTACGCAACACTTTGATTCACCACAATCCCTCCCATTCACCACTCTTATCTACGAGCGGCCCGTCCTGATCGATAAAGACACTCATTGTGGTCGTTATGACGATATCAGAGCAATGATGACGCCACACGGAGAAACTGATCTGCCCCCTCCGGCTATGACCCTAGACTCTGACTACCCCTCCCCCCCCCCCCACGCCCTCCTCCCTCTCTCACACCAACCCCCCCCTACCTCTCCTCGGGCCATCTATTTATATTACCAACGATATGACTTTGCTTTCTGCAGAACTTAGGTCTTGAACATGAGAGAAGGGGGACCGCCCTTCTCTGCTCTGGTTCACATGCTAAGCATTCAACCATAGTTATACATATTATTTAACGGTGTACATAAGAAAAATACGCAGGTTTGTAGTGTAGGTTTGTAGGTTTGAATAATTGTACTTATTTTATTATGTGTATCATGTTACCAGTCTGAGAATTTCATACCATCATCGAAATTTTCATTCATTCATTTAATTTCGATTTTCATTTCACTGGATACTTCAGTTGACAAATGAAACTCTGGAATCTTGAAACTAAATGTCAGAGTCTTTAATGCATCCATTACAAATAAAAGGCAAAACCAATGAACCACTGCACCCATGTAGCAGGGAACCCAGAGATAGCCTCTCTATCGGCTACTGACCCTCAGGTGAAATCTGTTAAACATCCCCTTATACGTCTAACCCTATCAAAAACGAGCAACCTTTACTTAGAATTTAATTTCTCTCTTTAAGTGATTTTTGTCGTGCTACAGTTCTGGTTGTTGTATTTTGTGTTGACTATAACGACTAATGAATACTTCTTGGTCGTCTGCAGCCCAGTCAAACCACACACAGACTCCGGTCTGCATCCCTCTAATCTTAAGACAAAGAGCTACCTAAACACCACCTCCTTTGGGGGGGTACTGTCCCAACTCGTCTTCCCTCGCTGTCTGATCTCAGTGCTCAGAAGGCACCTCCGTTAAACCACAGAGGTATGCATCTGTAGACACCCCCCCCCCCGCGCTGTCGACACCCCCACACCACAAGAATCCCAGTGCAACTACACCCAAAAGTCCCCCGTCAACGGTTGGTGGGAACAAGGCTAGCCTGCTTCTTGTTCTTCTGTGCTTCTGTGTAAAACCTGCCAACATTCTCGAACAAAAACCTCCCTACTTTTTGGGGGTTTTGGCTTTCATTTTGAGGGATTGACTCAAACACAATTAAATCCACCTCTGAAATGTGATTCCGTTATAGATTGTTTTACATTTTAAGTCGTTTGCATGAAAAGCGCCACAAAAGTTTTACAGCTCAGTCGAGTCCCCACCACCACACCCTATAACCCATCTCCGTGCGACTTCCCCTGAACCTGGTACCGATTACGACAAGCCAAAGTGAACTTCCATTTTATCCAAACCGCCGACGAGCCGAAACACTCTCTCACTCCCCTGCTCTCTCTCGGAAAATGACCCAAATAAACAATGGCTTGTGATTTTCCAGGGCGCATCATTAGCAGAGGGTTGGTCTAAGCAGTCACGCTCTTTATATATCCTCAGCTGCCACAGTGTGGGAGCGGAGCTGTGGCAGTTGCTGCCGCATGGAGCTCCAAGGAACTGCAGAGTAGGACTGAAGGAACAGACCCAGCCACCACTGATCACTGAAGGGCAGAGGACGGCGGGCTCCACAACACCTGAACCACCCACAGACGACCTGGTTCATGGTGGAGTGATGTTTACATTTAAGTGGGCAGAAGCGTGTCTCCTCGGATCTGTTGAGCACTAACGAAGTACCAGTGCCAGTAGTTTGTGAATGACATGCTAGTCATAGGGGGGTAGGATGAATTCTAGTGGTTTAGGGTTCAGAAGGTTCTGGATTCGAACCCCTTATCCTAAGGCTACCTGGAGGCATCCTTGAGCAAGAGGCCTTAATGCCATCTGCTTATAATTACATGCATAAAATCACTGAAACTTACTCTGGATAAAGTAGCCTGCTACGTGATTTTATACTACGCTTATGAATCGCAAATCATCATACAATGTAATCGGCCAACCATGTCCTTCATTAATGACAAACTCAACATTGGAGACAGCTGCTCTGGTCACATGCATGGGCCTTTTACCGTGATTACCATGGGTCATATAGTACGAAACGGGCGAGCATGTCCTGGACCTGGGCCAAGCCCTGCCCCGTGATGGCAGATGATTCCATCTGTGATTTGGGTTCAGCTCTCCCCCCCAGTCACACACATTGTTCACATACGCCGTCACCGGGCCGTGCCCCGGCTCTCGTCCCTGGCAGTTGGCATGGCTGTGTCACCTCCAAGCTCTCAGCTGTTGCCGGGGGGCTGGATATCGGTGACAGCGGCAACAGTTGCCAGGGAACGGCAAAAACAGTTGCCAGGGACAACAGTGTCTGCTATGACAATCTGAAGTTGGGTCGATCGACGTTTGCGTCTGATTGGAAAACCCAGAGAATCTTATGGAATATATAGATTTATGGAATATAAACATTTATATATTTATTGGGTTATGTGCATTATATATTAGTTCTTTAAGATTTATAAAGGCGGGAAGCATTACATAAAATATTGTTCAGCAAACTAGTTAAATATCCTCCTCAGAACATTCTAAAAATACAATTCTATATCGACAGACCTCATTCTGTCATCTAATAATTTGACAGTGAAATAAGCGTTTGCCTTAGTTTATTTTTCTAAAAACCAATGTGTCAAGACGCACGGAATACGGAGCATGTCCGGAACATCGCATTACGGTACACTATTAATACGCACCATGTGGTGTGTCTGTGTGTGGGATGTGCGTGAATGCCTCCGTATGCGAGAGATGTGACAACACGAACGGAGACTCCACAGAACACATGTCCACAGGTTCAGGGTCTTTACACGGGATTCCAGATCTTGGGGTTGTACAAAAATGACTTCTTTGATAACTTCTGTGGTTCGTAATAACCTGGAAGAAACAAGACAGCAAGATGAATCAAATGTATTTTCATGAATATATGAATGAATACTGACTAAGTCAAACGTAAGTCAAAAGGCTGGGGGAAGATTAAAGTGTAGAATCGCTCAAACAATATGTTAAACCCCCTGCTATTGTACACTGGAACAGACCAGTGACCAAACACTGAATTACAGTGACTATGATCTACCATATTTATCAATCTTCAGCTGTGCACTCTCCGCACATTTACTGTTCAGTCATTCAGCTTCTTATCCAAAGGGCCCTTGATTCAGAACCAGATCAATAAGGAGCAGGTAGGGGTGAGGGCATCATGCCCTAGTATACCTACTGGTACAGTACAGTATACTACAGTACAGTACAATACAGTATAGTAGAGCACAATACAGCATAGTACAGTACACTACAGTATAATACCGTACAGTATAGTACGGTACTATATAGTATAATACAGTATAGTACAGTACCGTACAGTATAATACAGTACAGTATAGTATAGTACAGTACTATATAGTATAGTACAGTATAAAACAGTACAGTAATAGTACAGTACAGTAGAGTACAGTATAGTACAGTACAATACAGTATAGTACAGTACTGTACAGTACCGTACAGTATAGTACAGTACAATACAGTATAATACAGTATAGTATAGTGCAGTATAGTACAGTATAATACAGTGCAGTATAGTACAGTATAATACAGTACTGTACAGTACAGTACTGTACAGTACCGTACATTATAGTACAGTATAGCCCTGAAGCGAAGCCATCCTTCAGCGGCGGTCTCTGTACCTGGGCCCGGCCCGGCCTGGGGGGCCCTTCCCCCCTGCGGACTGCGCCGGGTCTCCGAGAGGAAGGCCGCTGTGGACCCGGGGTGGCTGGAGGGGCCCTCGTAGTCCACCAGGTCATACTGACCCGGGCCAGGGTAGGCCGGGCCCTTGGGAACCAAGCGGGCGGGCGTGGCCATCACCAGGACCTTTCTCCTCCTGGAGCGGCAGTTGGAGGAATCAACGCTTGAACTATTATTAAATATGCATGTAATATTAATTATAAATATAAATGACAAAATACCATTTTGTCATTGTTGACATTGACACCACATTCTGTCCTTTAGCAGATGCGTGGTTCCAAAGAGACTGATAGTTGAGAGTTTTAGATGCAGGTCATTAAGGAGCAGGTAGGTCCGAGGAAATCTTGCTCAAGGGTGCCTATAGACACATTGGGGATCGAACCCCGAACCTTTCGGCGGGGAGTCGAACACCCACAGTGGGTCACGTCAACATACACCCCGCTCTCACGTCAGTGTAAATCTTTAGACACAATCGAACCCAAAGAAAGTGTATTCTGTACTCGACACGGGCGAGACAGGATGTAGCCGGACTGTCCCGGGTTCAATCCCCAAACGCCCGCAGTCTGTGATAAAGTGCACTCAGACTCACAGCCGGGTGGGCTTCCTCAAGGGGTCCGGGCTGTGGTGGAGGTTGTAGGCCCCAGGACCCGGGACCCGGTGATCCACCTGAGCAGGGAACCGGGAGGACTTGGACTTGAAGGGAGACATGGCGGCTCTCGGGCTGTTCTTGGTCGCAGTGCAGCTGATCTGGTAGTGGCCTGGGAAGGCAGTCAGAAGAGGCTTCAAAACAAGATGCTAAGGGCTAGGGACGCTGACACATTGAGGGGATAGAGAGTGGGGTGCCTACACGGGGATGGGAGGTTTGGGTTGATGGCCAAATCACAACGTTTGGTTCTGGAGAGGAAAGTAGATGAGCCCTTTGACTGGAAGCTTCCACCAGGATGACCACCAGATACCTAAAAACATTGACAAAACGCAGTAAGGGAACGGCAAAAGCAGTAAGATATTATAAATTCAATCCAGAAATCTTTGCTTTAACTTGTATAAAACAGGATGCAACATGCATTGAGATTCAACCACAATGAACTAGTGTTCCTAATAACGTTTTGAAGCAGAACTAATATAAAATATAAACAATGTGTATCAAATAATTAAATTAATATAAATCAATATAAATGTCTGCTGTCCTCTACAGTTGCTTGATTTGTATTAAAACAAATCAAACTTCTTAACAAAGAGAAATGGTCTACACCATATATTTCTGTTCACAGTCCCTTAAAATCCATGGTCCTCTTTCAAGAGGTCATGACCCCCTCCCGCAAGAGTCAGGGTGCTCAGGAGCCGAGGCCGACCCACGTACATCGTACTGATCTGGGCCTGGTGTTCTGAACTTGGGGCCCAGCACTGGGACCGCCACCGGAGCTCTGAAGGCCCGGGAGGCCCCCCGTCCGAAGCTGTGCCTGGCGATCGAGGAGGACTGCAGGTTGTAGGAGTCAGGGCCGGGGAGGCCCCTCTTGTGGTGGCGGGGGACTCTGGGGACCTTGGGGGGGTAGGGGCCAACGTTCAAGTATCAAATTTGTCATGTTTACATTTACATTCAGGGCATTTAGCCGATGCTTTTATATAAAAAAAAATACAATAATGTTGTTTTGTCCGAAGAAAGAGAAACAATATATCGCTGTCAGTACAGTAAGGATGTTCATATAACCAAGTGCCAAACAGTGACGATCCCATTTGATTGTCGAGGTTCACCCATTCCCCGAATACAACAAAGACTGCTAGTACTAACTAGTCATATGCGCATTAATGAACGACAAGAAGAGATCATCAATAACAAATGATATGAATTTGAGGCCTCCTCTATGGTGAAACACGTACCAAATAACAGCGCAAGTAACAAAATATACATCAGATAAGATGGTACTGAATTAACCTCAGATGGAACATTTAGGTACAAATAAAAAGGTAATACAACAAAATAAGAAAAGCGAGCACACACACAGTGTCACTTGTGCTGCACTTTTATAAATCTTAATTTATTTCTGTACTACTACTCCTAGTGCTGACATCAAGGAGCAGGTAGGAGTTAATCCCTTAATGCCCACAGGTTCTGGGTCAAACCCCTGTCTATCTGTAGAGGCCTATGTCAACATCCGGCTCATCAACGACTTTAAATACATCCTCTGGTAGTCGCTCTGGATGGATGTGTCGGCGACGACGAGGCAATAATTAGCTAATGGACTTGATGAGGTCGTGTTGGTGGATGACGAGGGTGGGTGAGACCTTGGAGGGGAAGCTCATGGTGCCCTTCTTAGAGAAGGAAGGACTGAAGGTCTCGGCCGAGGGGAGGGGGCAGTAGGATCCTGGGCCTGGGTTCTCATTCTGAAAGTACACCCGTGTCAGCATAATGAATCTATCTAACTTTCCGTTTACACTGTAAATGGACAGACACTCAGCATAATGAAAATGAGTATTATCATGTTGAGTATCTGTCCATTTACACTGTAAATTAGCAGATACTCTGTATAATACAAATTTCTCCATTATGTTTATGATAAGTATTAGTATTATTAGTATGTTCTGAATAAGTGGCAAGGAGTATCCTACCAGGGTGTCCAGTGAGAACCTCTTGGACTGTGAGGAGAATCCCTTCTTCTCCTCATTGTCGACCACCACCGTTTGGTACTTGGATGGGATCGAACACGTGTAACCTGTAATACTACGGACTATTTGAAGGTCAATAGTGTTAATTAGGAGGCGTTTTAACACATGTGATTATTTATTTTTTTACAGCAGCTATAGGAAACTCACCATCAGATTTTCCTGTGCATACTTTGCCCATGGTTTACTGTGAAAACATGCAGAAATCGTCAGATTCAATCCACAGTGTGTACTAAAGAACTATTCAAAAATAGAAATGAGCAAAGGTACAAATCCAATTTGACAAAACTATACCCACAAATAAAAAACAAAGACACAAGAATCCCTCTATCATTGCAACAGTTGAGGCCACCACGGCACACAGAGCCAACACAACCGTTTCTACAACCCAATATGTTGCTATGACGACTCGAACACCCACCTGATCGTGCTGAGGTACTTTATCAGCGGCGAATCTGGAAACAGGGGGCCGCGCCTCGGGTTGTCCTTTAGCGCCCCCCGGCGGTGAACGCACCACCGCTCTACTACTTTCGGCGGGGCCCGTGTTGTTTCTCTCCAGTCAGAGTGGCTCTCTAGTATTCATCATGGCGATGCATGCGAAGGCAACTCCACCACAGATCCCCGACACTCGTCGGGAGCTGGCGGAACTGGTGAAAAGGAAACAAGAACTCGCCGTATGTTGGTTTTATTTAATCTCCAAGGACTAGGTTTTGGTCTCACCGGCGGGCTTTAGGGAGAAAAGTTGTCGGGTTTCTGGCGCGCAGGTCGCTAGGCCCCCGCGGACTGCTAAGCTAAGCTACATTTGAACCCATTGGCATTGGTTAGCGTGAGCTGTCGGCTAAATAACACTGTCCGGGTGAGCGATGCTAGATGCTAATGCGAATTAGCATTTAACATAAGCTATTTATACAAAAAGGTTGAGAGAATGCATGCGGATTTCAGTGTTCCCAGTCCATCCGAGCACTCTTCGTCACGTAGTTTTAAGTGTGCCTGGAGGAAAGTTGTTAGATTCATCCGAAATGGTGTGAAACGTTATGAGTATATAGGCGTTATATGTCTAAATGTAGCCTGCGTGAGGAGCCGGTTCTTTGGTGCTTTGGCTGACGGTAGTGTAAACTATTGACATCTTCTGTTTTCATATGAAGGAGACGTTAGTGAACTTGGAAAGACAGATCTATGCCTTCGAGGGCAGCTACTTAGAAGACACCCAGATGTATGGCAACATCATCAGAGGATGGGACAGATACCTCACCAACCAAAAGTAAGTCATCGTCATCATATACTCGTCTTGTACCATCGGTGATTAGGGAATGCAATAATTCTTCAACTGTTTTCAATGTGTGTTTATGAGCTTCATTTTCAATGCCTGATTTATTATGTATCCATAGTCTATTGATCAACTGTAGAGTATGGATCACATGTTTTAGTATTTGTCTAAAAGCTTCAGAATCAGCTTTTTATCCAGTGGTTATCATATAGCCTGTTTTAACCTACTAGCTGAGCAATATCAAAGCGATTTTTATTTTTTTGCTAATGAATAAAGTATATATAATAAAGCATGGTGATTCACACGTAAATACATATTTTGTGAATGTGTGACTAATGCTGGAGACCTTCGTGTGAAAACTAAACTGTATGCCTTCTTTTCCTCCCGAAACAGGAATTCAAATAGTAAAACCGACAGACGAAATCGGAAATTTAAAGAAGCAGAGCGTTTGTTCAGCAAGTCGTCAGTTACGTCGGTAGCGGTGAGTTCCCCGTCAATTCCTTCATGGTCATTGCACTAAAATGGAATCAGATTCTAATTCTTACTTCCTTGGCGTTCGTTGTCATTCCGGAACCTTCCAAGGCGACCACTAACGCCGCCTCTCTCTGATCCAACAGGCAGTGTGCGCACTCGGGGGAATACCTGATCACATGAACGAGAAACGTGAGTTCACCGCAGCGATATCCATGAAGAAAATTCTGTCATCCTTGGCTGTTGGAGGTGGTGTTCATGATGGTGTTGGGGATGTTAGCGGTGGTGTTGTAGTTGTAGTAGCGGAGAAGGTAGTGTTGGTGGTGGTAGTAGTGTTGGAGGTAATGTTAGTAGTAGTGGTGGAGGTAGTAGTGTCGGAGCTAATGCTAGTAGTAGTAGAGGTAATGTTGGTGGCATTATTAGTCGTAGTGGAGGTTATATCGGTGGAAGTTGTGATTGAAGAAGCAGTGTTGGCATTGACCGTTACAGATTAATGTTGGTGGGGCTGGTGATGGTGGTAGTGTTGGTAATGGGTGTGGTGGAAGTGGTCATGGGGAGGTGGTCATGGGGGTAGATCCGGTGTCGGGTGGTGCTAGTGAGGGAGGTATATAGATGAAGCCTGCGGTCCGGTCTTCATCCCCGCTGACGTTCTCCCTCGTCTCCCTCCTCCCCAGGAGAACCGGGCAGCGGGACGGAGAGCGACGCCTCGCCGGACCTCCAGAACCAGGAGAACGAGCCCAGCCAGGAGGACACGGAGGACGGCGACGGGGCCCTGCAGGACCTCAAGCCCCAGAAGGCCGCCTCCTCCTCCTCCACGGGCAGTCACCACGGCAACCACAAGAAGAGGAAGAACAAGAACCGACACAGGTACGGCCGCCGCCGCCGTTGCGTCACGGCCCGTCTACTTTCCCACGGGTTTCCTTCGGCCACTAACGAGTTTAATCAAAAAAAGCGTAAATAATCATATTTTAAAAGTAACAACATTGATTGTAACGCGTATCCTGTCCATCACAGAAACCAGGTTTAAAAACCTGGGGTTCTGTTAGTCACACACTTGGTGTCTTAAAAAAACCAGTAGTTTAAACATTAGTTATCTTACACTGTAGATTTAATACTGCCATGGTATTTACTTTTACCCTGAATCTAAACCGCCACAATACTGTTGACTGATGTCATGCAGGAGGGTTGTATTCTGTGCGTCAGGTCGTGGTTGACGTTCGATAACCGTGTGGGTTCTGACCGGACTGACCGGCTATCTCCTGTGCTAACCACCACCGGGGTTTACTAACACCAGTGCTCTCTCCCTCCTCCTCCTCCTAATGCCGCTCCCAGTCCTTCTGCAATGTTTGATTATGACTTTGAGTAAGTCTGACTTCAACTTCCTGTTCCTGTGGCATCTGACATCCTGCCTGCTGCCAACCTCATCCCCATCTTTTATCTTCCACTTCCTGTCGCTTCTAATTTGCTTTCATTCCGTTTGGATGTTTTCACCGTTAGACGGAGCCCGCTGCTTCTCCAGTTCAACTGCATGCACACCACCGCTGTGACACGCACGCACACACACGTGCACACACACACACACACCTCTCTCTCTATAACCGCCTTGCATCCGTTTGGTGCGCTTTGGTTTCTCATGCTCATATCCTGAGTTGAAGTTTTTTTTTTTACACATTTTCTTTCTTATCACTCCGTTCGGTAAACTCCTCTTCCGAATCAAACCTCATCTCTCGGCCGGCGTTGAAATTGTTGACTCCCGATACTGTTTGCTTAAATGCAAACATATGCTGTTTGCTTTCACTGAGCTTCCGCCATCGAAAATAAATTTCCTCTGTTCCTCGCCGTGGTTACTGTCAGGAAGTTCTCCGGCTTCTCCAAGGGAACTAATTTTATACTTCTTTTTGCTTTTGTCGCAGGTTCGACATGAAGGTGAACAAGAAACCACGAGCGGTAAGTAGTGCCGGTCACGGCGGCCATCTTCTTGTTGTTGTTAATTTCCGTTACAAAACACAAGTTTGCCCTTAAAGGTGACATATTATAGCACCAGGTGTGTGTGTGCTTAGCCATTACAAGCAGTTTTGAAAATCTGCCTCTTCTGACATCACAAGTGGGCGTGTCCACCTAGATGTGTGCTGGATAGATTAGTCCGCCAGCCTACCCAGTGGACTGAAGCAAACATTGCTCAACTACCCAGCACGCATCAAGGTGGACACGCCCACCTGTGATCTCTTCGAAGAGGCAGATTTTCAAGACTGCTTGTAACGGCTTGTCACACTCACACTTGGTGGTATAATATTGCACCTTTTAAGATTCAAAGTTCGTTAACATTATGGAGAACATTTACATCGCCAAAAGCACAGAAAGCTAAATAAGGTGCAACAGAGATACAAAATAATAATTGTACAAATCTCTTCCAATCAGGACTTCTCCACCTGACGGTCTGGGTCAACTGGACTTGGCGCGGGGAACAAGAAGACCTAACAGTGACTCTTTCTGGACTATTGTCGGCTCTCTCTGCGCCTTTCGGTGGTCGTCCGTTTTTGTTTTCGTCCCGTTTTATTTCTGCCTGTATCGTGTATAGTTCTTAAACCATTCCCCCCCTTGTTTGCTTCCATTTTTCCATGGTTTTGTGATGAATGCCTTTACCTACCAATAAAAGCTGTGTGACCTATTCGAGCTCAGCCAGGGCTACTTGAAGGGGAGCGCTCAACTACGTCATATTGTATAGTGTTAAAAATCAACATATTTATTATCCCAGTCTCATGTTTCCCCAGTGTAACAAAAACAATTATTTCGGTTAGCATTTCGTAGTCTTAGCGTTATACCTCCTTCTGACGAGAGCTTCTTTTATTCCACAAACTTCTTTTTCATAAAAATTGTAATAAAAGATCAAGATATCATTTTGTCACGGTGTTATTACGAGGGGTGAAACGATCGACTTCTTACGATGTGTGTATAGTTTAGGACAGTGGTTCTCGAATTGGGGTACTCACAACGCTAGGAGAGGACACACACACACACACACACACACAGGGCACTGGTGTGCTTTTGTGGGGAGAAATTAGCCAACCATTACACGAAGCACACGGCCATGTTTCTCACCAAATTGTATTTATTTGCCCCCTGTTAACGTACAGTTTACACTGCCAAATAGAACGCACACATTATGTAATGTTACATTATAAAGGTTTTATGTCGTCGAAAAAGTTTAACAACCACTGGTAACGGCTAATCACACTCATACCTGTTGGTATAATATGTCACCTTAATCCAAAGCTATAACAGTGGATTCAGAGACGTATTCATTTATTGAGCCCCTAAGTCCCCATCAAGTGGACCTTGAGGATTCAGAGCTTTGTGTTGTTGCATGGCGGCGATCTGTGCTTCAAACCAGTGTTTTCTAAGCCTGGTCATATCGCTGACATGAGTCTGGTATGTGGGGTCACAGTGTGGTTTAATTGCACTTGACGGGTGGGGTCATGGATCTGTCTTTTGTCACCATTCCCATTCTAACAGGAGGATTGTGTTGCAGTGCCTGCAGGTGCAATGTCTCTTTCATAGTTTCGTTATCCATCTTTAATTCCTGTGTTGTGTTAATTGTGTGGCAGGAAGGGTGTAGACTCTACACCCAATACTTACTGTCTAGGGTGTATCTCTAAGCAGGAGCCCCTACTGCTCATTAAATACATTCCGCTATTAAGTCGCTTTGGATAAAAGCGTCTGCTAAAATAGTAAATGGTTAAATTAACCGGTTATAAGAAGAACTTCCCTGGTGCATCTGGCATGCAATACTAAAGCTTCTCACTAGATGGTGCTATAGATGGAAGCATGGTTAATCACGTCTCAACAGGCCGAGATACACTATGGTTAAGACTAGTTCAACCTTCAGTTTATTCATGTTTAGATCATATCGCATCACTAAAACGTTCTATGCTATAAATATTCCCAAATGCACTCATGCAGTATAGGTTTTTGACATTTAATGGTGCGCATAGTGGACACGGACGGAGCCAGACACTGACATACACGAACCGCTATCAAAACAGATCTGAAGGAAAGATCTTTAAGGACCCATTACTAAGGGAACACATTCCTCATGTGTGCGCGTTCCACACAGAGTTAAGCTCAAAATGATATACCTTGCATATAGAAGCAGCTACTCTCTACTCTCAACAGTTCCTCTGGAAGAATGCTGTCCTATACGTTATCTGTCTGGGCTACAAAGTCGCAAAGTGAATGATGTGATTGTCTCCTTGCTCTTCTCCCGATAAAGATTTAAAGCATATTTGTGATTATTCGTGGACAAACTTGGATTCATTAGGACACTCGCATTAGATCAGGGATTCCCAAACATTTTAGTTTGGACTGGCATAGTCAAAATATTTTGGAGGACCGGTAAATTTGAATGCCGTAATTTTAAGATGCATCATTTTTAAACAAAGGGTGTGGCTGCTTTTCAAGATGGTTTATTTGTCATATTCACAACAATCAAAACAACAACCCTTCAACAATGCAATAATATAAAACATTATTTTTTTTATAAGAGAAACTCAAGAAAAGTCACATGAGACTACAATAAACAAAAAAGTAGTGCAAAGACACACTGCATTTACAGTGGTTTAATTGCATATTGATCGATTTTGTGTCTATGTGTTCGAGGAAATAACATGACTCATATAGCCTAAGTTATAAAATATGACAACGGGCCTTGAAATATTTCCAGAAAATAAAATAAGATCTTTTTGGGGGGAATAGTTTGGGAATAGTTGCGTCAGATGACTGAACTCGAGTACGCTCACCAGCGTTTGAGTCGGGAATCTGTGCGGCTCGGTTTTCTCATGCTAACTCAATGACTCACATGAACCCCTCCGTTTTACGGGGCAGCCAAAGCCGACTACGTCATCTAACCGAGCAGGAAATTATTTATTTAATGATCCCCAGGAATCGTGCGTGTGGTTTCAAGAAAACCATTCAGTCGGGAGTTCCTAGTTCGCCCATTTCCATTCCTCAATGGCAATTAGAAGTTATTACAGTTGAAAGTACACGGTAATAATCACACAGCCCAATTGGGGCTGTAGGAGTATTTTTTATTGCCAAGTCATACTCATGTTTGTCATAGTTTTGTAGTCTGCAGCTTTGTGACTTGGCGGGTAGCACAGCCCAGATTTAATGAATGTTGTTCTAACTAAGGGGTTTATTAACAGGGTAATGGATAAATTGGACCTGGATGCAGCTGGCGCAACGAGCCATTGTTCATTTGCTCATCTCTGGAAATAGGCCGAATATAAACGCAAATAGTAAACAAAAGTTGAGATAACTGCAGACCATGCTGGGGCATCTGGTTGGTCGTTCATTCATATCTCAGAATTCCCCCGGCTGTAAAATGTCACTTCTCAGAGGCTTTCATGTGGAAAGGAAACCACGCCGACGTCAAGTTGTGAGTAGTACTCCCTTCACCACTCTCTCTCTCTCTCTCTCCCTCTCTCCCCCCCCCCCCCCCCCCCCCCTGGGAACATGTGACTTCTCTTTTACATTGCCTCACACGAGGTCAAGCATCTCAGGGCAGAGTCATGGGAAACATCCAAAACAAAACAACAACACCAAGCATCCTTTTAATACTCTTCAGATCAGGGCCGGCTCGTGATCTGCTTCTTTTGAACAAAATCAAAACACATGTGCTTAAAAAGGCCTGCTGGCTCCAATAGTTTCAGGCCAAGACGCACAACACGATGAAGGACGGAAAACTAAAGAGTGACAGCCACCACTTTCAGCAGGAAATGTTACGTATTCATTGAAGATATATTTATAAATTCATGTTCAAATATTAGTCTGCCTTTCACCGAATAATAGACCACCAGTCAGGTGGTTTATTCAATCAGTAAAAGCCAGACAGATATTTCTGGCTTCCTGGCTTTATCCTTGGATTTACACTTGAGGTTCTGTGTGGATCTGTGAGCAATGGGTCAGCGTGGGTACCGGGCTATTTCTCAGTATCCGGGACAGGTTTTTCATGCCCTTTCGGGATATAAATTGCCGGTTGATTTTGGACCGGAGTTCAACGAACACATGATTGCTCCTGGCTTTTCTGTTTCTTCTCCGTGACAGGAGCGCAATCTTTAGTATAAACAAGATCCGACCCGATTCAGCAGTCAGGGATCAGGACTGTAAACATTTATGCAGATTACGTAAGTAATAATCGTGACATGTCTCCTTTTAGAGATTACCACGGGAGAACCATTTTAGGAAGCGGATGGACTCGGATCGGTATGCACTGCGAGTACCGTAGTCATGTATGTCAAACGGACAACGTTAAAACATGACCGACATTTGGGTTGGGCTAAAAGGGGACTGAATGTGTCACGGTTTTGTGTGCTCGGATAAATCATTCTGTCTAGCCGGTGGAGTGGAAAATATAATCTTCGCCGAGGCAACTCATCTTGCACTGCGTACACGCGTGTGTTTGAATGTTAAACATTGTAATTATAAACCCGTTTAGCTTTACTCCTGGTTTGGTCGCGACAGGGCCATGTACATGATGTCCTGAGGGGACGTAGCCTAGGACGCATGCGTGCACGCACGGACGCACACGGACACACACAGACACACACACACACACACATACATTGGAACCTCCAAAAATCTTGCACTCATTTCTAAATTAATTAGATGATACTGTGATAAAACTGTGATAATGTCGCTAGGTGGCTGTTTTTATGAATTGCTGGAAAAGCCGGTTGGTTTTTTTGGTCCCAGTGTGTCTTTAAGATTCATAAAATAAATAAAGCAGTATTTACCCTTTCTTGAAGATAATATGTAGGCTACATTAACATATAGCTATGAACAAATAAACGACATTAAAATATCAATAAAATATACTCAATAAATGATATAAATGTAAATAAGAGCGAGCCACAGCAAATGATTGTTTTTGCTGCTGTAGTGTACAAGCAGTTTGTACATCAGAATGCATCATGGGAGTTGTTGAGTCGATCCATTTCGACACCCACCCTTATCTGGGCTAATCTAAACTTTGTTTTGCCTTGTCCCAAGTGATTCACGCTGTGGCAGTTTCAAAGACAACAGTGAATGAATGCAAATACTTTCACGATGAAGTCGTAAACAACGCCATTACTACCAGCAAGATTCCTACTCTCCCTAATTTAAAAAAACGGCAGGGGTCATTTCAATGTGATGTCAAGAAGTACATGCCCTGCTATTACCGAAAACACGTACAGTATATCAAGCTATTTCTTTCCAATCGTATCGCATTTTTGCAATGCTTTTGCATAAAAGTGTGTGCATACTTGCCATAAGCAGACAATAAGAGCTTTCAACAAGCTACATTGGCGACTATGCTGGCTGGTGATGGACGACACACCACACGTGTTAACGTGCCTGTCATTTTGTAGCGTGAACCGGGTTTTTGGACGAGTTGAGCAGTGAGCAGGGATTAAAACATGTTTTACTAGTTGGGTAAGAATATCTTTCACGTTAGAAATTGTATTTTTAACAACTAACAATGTCCTTAATTTAGGTTTATGCGGAGAGTTCAGACCCTTACCTGCCTTCAGCTCTTCAACTCCCGATGCGAGTGTCACGACTCACGTGACGGGTCAAACTCTGTTTATAATAATAATAATCATAAGCATAACGATTTTGTGGTTTATTATTCCAAGGCTACAAACTTGCTGACCTGATGATTAAAAATAAAACACTTGTCACCAACCTGTTCAAATGTAACATTTTATTTGAGGAAACCAATGAACTCATATTGTATGTTTCATCATATAGTGTATAGTTTATTCCTTCTCTATAGTGTAAAAACGTTAAAATAACGGTCCTGCATCATGCAAATATTGAAAATACTTTAAAACATGCTTGGAGGTTTGACCAAAACAAATTAATGTTCAAAGTTGACAGGGCGGGGAAACATAAAATGTATGTATTATACACCAGAGTGCACGAAGCGAATGCAGCATTCAAATGTTAAGCCAGGCTGCAGTTAATAATGTGCATAATAAACATAACCATACTCAGAGAACACGCAGTGCATATTTATTTAGTATCTATCATCGCAGGAGGGAGGAGGAGGGTGGGGGTTGGGGGTTGGGTGTTGGGGTTGGGGCGGGTCTCCCTCCCCATTGGCCGTGGGAAGTGTCACTCATTCGTCGCTGTTGCAGTCCGAGCAGAGGATCTGGTCTCTGTCGGGGAAGAAGCCGGCGCCCACCAGCGACACGCTGCAGCGGGAGCACTTGAAGCAGGGCTGGTGCCACTGACGCTCCTGGAAGGACACATACTTCCCATCGCCGAACCCTGGGGGAGACAGGACACAGGGGGAGGGGGGGGAGACAGACACAGGGGGAGGGGGGGGGAGACAGGACAACACAGGGGGAGGGGGGGGGAGACAGGACAACACAGGGGGGAGGGGGGGGGAGATACAGGACACAGGGGGAGGGGGGGAGACACAGGACACAGGGGGGGGGGGGGGGAGAGACAGGACACAGGGGGAGGGGGGGGGGAGACAGGACAACACAGGGGGGAGGGGGGGGAGACACAGGACACAGGGGGAGGGGGGGGAGAGACAGAGGACACAGGGGGAGGGGGGGGGAGACAGGACACAGGGGGAGGGGGGGGAGACAGGACACAGGGGGAGGGGGGGGGGAGACAGGACACAGGGGGAGGGGGGGGGAGACAGGACAATACAGGGGGGAGGGGGGGGAGACAGAGGACACAGGGGGAGCGGGGGGGGAGACAGGACAACACAGGGGGGAGGGGGGGGACACAGGGGGAGGGGGGGGAGAGACAGGACACAGGGGGAGGCGGGGGAGAGACAGAGGTGGGGGAGGCACGTCAATGGTGGGGGAGACACAGACACAGGGTCAGGGGGAGGTGGGGGAGACACAGACACCACGGTGAGCAGTGATGGGGGAGACACATCGGCGGAGGGGGAGACACATCGGCGGAGGGGGAGACACATCAGTGATGGGGGAGACACATCAGTGGAGGGGGAGACACATCAGTGATGGGGGAGGGGGGTGCTGGTACAGGTATGGGCAGAATACATTTTGACACCCAGATGAAAACAGCAGTATTTAACCCCTCTAAAGCGGCGATATTTTTATGTATGGGTCGGTATCCAAAATAGATAGATAGATAAATAGATAACAACTTTATTAATCCCCCGGAGAGGAATTTCCTTTGTTACAACCGCCCGGACAAAATGGGTCGTGACCCAGTAGGACGGTGGGTTGCGGCCCGACCCTAACAATGCACCGAACTCAACTCATGCTTCCAGGGACAACTCTGAACGCACTAGAATTGGTCGCCCTGAGACCCTTTTTCAGAAAGGAGAGTGTCGTTTTTTAGGAAGTTGATGATTCTCGGCTAGTCTACACAGCCTACCTGTCCGCATCCTTCAGCACGATGACTCTAACCCCCCCCCCCCCCCCCCCGCCCCCCGCCCACCCCAGGACATGTATCTAAAACAAATCCACCATCAGTCTGTTTGGATAAAAGCCATGACTGACTTAATAGTACTAGCACATCTCGTACTCTGTGTTGAAGAACAACACCAAATGTTTCTCTTGCCTACTCGATCGAGCTGAATGAATTAAAGCTGTGTGCCGCACAAAACCTCCACTATGTTA